>NC_091146.1:32103327-32406660 GCF_041381155.1 Argopecten irradians | reverse complement strand
TTGGTCGTAAATTCTTTATATTTATCATACAACTGTTGCATAAACTATGACAAGAAAATAAATAAATGATGAAGCTTACATTATACATGCACCTCTAGTGAACTCCTAAATAAGTAGATTCATTATATTTAGAAATTTTAAGTCCCCAAAAATGACTGAAAATCAAAATTGAAAAGGCTCATATTTTTGGTGTAAGACGACAAATACTTTCCATACAGTGGTA
The DNA here is from genome assembly GCF_041381155.1 of Argopecten irradians. Lineage (NCBI taxonomy): Eukaryota > Metazoa > Mollusca > Bivalvia > Pectinida > Pectinidae > Argopecten > Argopecten irradians. The sequence continues at coordinate 32,406,437 of NC_091146.1, read as the reverse complement.
CCATTTTTTATGTATTTGACACAAATACTTACACTCTTTGGGTTATAGTGGATTTAAGAAACTGAAAGTCGGCGTAGTCCCCACCACAACCAATCACAGTACTGTCGTTGACTTTGAGTACTCGAGAGAGATTCCTGTATCGAGCCAAAGATCCATATGAACCAAGCATGTCTGCTGCTATGATAACGCCTCCATTAAACTTGAGGCCTAATACTGAGGTACCAGTTACAGTAGGAGCCCTGAAAATGTACAGCTCATGATCATAATATTATACAAACAGTATTTAACTTAAATTAATGATGTTTTAATATGATGATGTCTATTACATTGAATGGAATAAGGTTATACAGGTAATAAATTTTATTGAAACAGACTATAATGGTTACATGACAGTGGAGGGACTTTCAAAATGGCTGCTCAAAGTAGCGATCGAACAAGATTTACAAAATGAGATAGTTCTTTGTTTTCAATACATGTCACTAAATAATATATGTGCGTTTTCATAGAAAAATATCTCCACTAGCGATGTGTGCCAGTATGGGAACCTATGCAGTTGGGTTATTTCTGTAATGGACAGATTGGGGACACTCCCGTATATGCAGGATTACCCTGTATTTGAGGGACAATTTTGTTATGCAAATGCAGGATTCTGTGAAATGACAAGAGGCCCAAGGGCCTTAACGGTCATCTGATTACCTTGGCAATAATCATATAGGAAATTAATTAGATATCGTGTAATGGTAGCCATCTTCGATTTGGGATCAACCAGAGATGTAACAACACTTTGTCAGGACCATGTCAGGAACATTTCAAGCAAGTTTCAGCTAAATCGCACCGGCAGATCTTGAGAAGAAGTTCAAAATGTGTTTTCAAGATGGCGGCTGTGGTGGCCATCTTGGATTTTATATAAACCCGCAAAATAACAACACTTTGTCAGGACCATGTCAGGATCGTTTCATGCAAGTTTTAACCAAATTGCACCGGTAGAACTTGAGAAGAAGTTCAAAATGTGTTTTCAAGATGTAGGCTGTGGCGGCCATCTTTGATTTCGGATCGACCCGAAAAATAAGAGCACTTTGTCGGGACCATGTCAGGATCATTTCATGCAAGTTTCAGCCAAATCGCACTGGTAGAACTTGAGAAGAAGTTCAAAATGTGTTTTCAAGATGGCGGCTGTGGCGGCCATCTTGGATTTCGATTCAACCTGAAAAATAAGAACACTTTGTCAGGACCATGTCAGGAACATTTCAAGCAAGTTTCAGCTAAATCGCACCGGCAGATCTTGAGAAGAAGTTCAAAATGTGTTTTCAAGATGGCGGCTGTGGTGGCCATCTTGGATTTTATATAAACCCGCAAAATAACAACACTTTGTCAGGACCATGTCAGGATCGTTTCATGCAAGTTTTAACCAAATTGCACCGGTAGAACTTGAGAAGAAGTTCAAAATGTGTTTTCAAGATGTAGGCTGTGGCGGCCATCTTTGATTTCGGATCGACCCGAAAAATAAGAGCACTTTGTCGGGACCATGTCAGGATCATTTCATGCAAGTTTCAGCCAAATCGCACTGGTAGAACTTGAGAAGAAGTTCAAAATGTGTTTTCAAGATGGCGGCTGTGGCGGCCATCTTGGATTTCGATTCAACCTGAAAAATAAGAACACTTTGTCGGGACCATGTCAGGATCATTTCATGCAAGTTTCAGCCAAATCCCACCGGTAGAACTTGAGAAGAAGTTCAAAATGTGTTTTCAAGATGGCGGCTGTAGCGGCCATCTTGGATTTCGGATCGACCCGAAAAATAAGAACACTTTGTCGGGACCATCTTAGGATCATTTCAGGTAAGTCTCAGCTCAATCCCACTGGTCAAACTTGAGAAGAAGATTGAAATGTGAAAAGTTTACGGACGGCGCACAACGACGGACGAAGCATGAAGGCTATAGGTCATCCTGACCGGACAGATGACCTAAAACTGAAGGGGCTTTTGTCCTCTTTTTCATTAGTATGGAGGGGCTTTTGTCCAGGGGACTTTTGTCCTAGGGGCTTATGTCCGGGGGTAGAACGAAGATACGTACCCGGCCTACTATACCTTTCGGCCGGGTACGAATTGGTCCCTATGTGTCGTAGTGGAGCACTGCCTCCGAAAATCACTTGGGCACAATTTTCTATTCTTTTTTGTAGGTTTCCAATTATTTAATGGGTATACATGCATTTACATATTGTTTTTGTCCAAAACAAACATAACTACCATTCTTAATATCTACCTTACCGCTCACAAGAAGTCAAATTCACAATTTGTGGACTTGCCGTATAAATACCCTTCAGAAAGACCTCCACATGTATTATGTAAAAAAAATAATGCCTCGATGAGAATTTGATATTTTATGTGGTTCAGTTTTATTGCCTAGTAGATTGGCGATATCAACCAAGTACGAAAAAATGCAAACAAACGTTTTATAATGGTTTGCATAATCATTACTTTGCTCCATTAGCAGTAATAGGCACCAATTGTAGCTCTAAAGACGACACCATTTTCTGTCTAAAAGTCTTTTGAGCTACAATATTGCAGCTAGTCCGGGGGGCTTTTGTCCGTACCGAAATGTCATATATCCAAGTTGTGACACTATTTTACTGTATTTTGAAGGTTATAAACAGGTGTGTCACAGAACACCTGAAAAATAACAAGAGGCCCAAAGGGCCTTAACGGTCATCTGACTACCTTGGCAATAGTAAAATTAATTATATATGGTGTCACTTTGTCAGGACCATGTCAGGATCATTTTCAATTTCTTTCAACAAATTTTATTTCAAACAAGAGGCCCAAGGGCCTTAACATATAGGAAATTAATTAGATATAGTGTCATGGTAGCCATCTTCGATTTGTGATCAACCAGAGATGTAACAATACTTTGTCTGGCCCATGTCAGGATCATTTCATGCAAGTTTCAGCCAAATCGCACCGGTAGAACTTGAGAAGAAGTTCAAAATGTGTTTTCAAGATGGCGGCTGTGGCGGCCATCTTGGATTTCGGATCGACCCGAAAAATAACAACACTTTGTCGGGACCATGTCAGGATCATTTCATGCAAGTTTCAGTCAAATCGCACCGGTAGAACTTGAGAAGAAGTTCAAAATGTGTTTTCAAGATGGCGGCTGTGGCGGCCATCTTGGATTTCGGATCGACCCGAAAAATAACAACACTTTGTCGGGACCATGTCAGGATCATTTCATGCAATTTTTAGCCAAATCGCACCGGTAGAACTTGAGAAGAAGTTCAAAATGTGTTTTCAAGATGGCGACTGTGGCGGCCATCTTGGATTTCGGATCGACCGGAAAAATAACAACACTTTGTCGGGACCATGTCAGGATCATTTCATGCAAGTTTCATTCGCCAAATCGCACCGGTAGAACTTGAGAAGTAGTTCAAAATGTGTTTTCAAGATGGCGGCTGTGGCGGCCATCTTGGATTTCGGATCGACCCGAAAAATAACAACACTTTGTCGGGACCATGTCAGGATCATTTCATGCAAGTTTCAGTCAAATCGCACCGGTAGAACTTGAGAAGAAGTTCAAAATGTGTTTTCAAGATGGCGGCTGTGGCGGCCATCTTGGATTTCGGATCGACCCGAAAAATAACAACACTTTGTCGGGACCATGTCAGGATCATTTCATGCAAGTTTCAGTCAAATCGCACCGGTAGAACTTGAGAAGAAGTTCAAAAATTCAAAACGACCCGAAAAATAACAACACTTTGTCGGGACCATGTCAGGATCATTTCATGCAAGTTTCAGTCAAATCGCACCGGTAGAACTTGAGAAGAAGTTCAAAATGTGTTTTCAAGATGGCGGCTGTGGCGGCCATCTTGGATTTCGGATTGACCCGAAAAATAACAACACTTTGTCGGGACCATGTCAGGATCATTTCATGCAATTTTTAGCCAAATCGCACTGGTAGAACTTGAGAAGAAGTTCAAAATGTGTTTTCAAGATGGCGACTGTGGCGGCCATCTTGGATTTCGGATCGACCGGAAAAATAACAACACTTTGTCGGGACCATGTCAGGATCATTTCATGCAAGTTTCAGCCAAATCGCACCGGTAGAACTTGAGAAGAAGTTCAAAATGTGTTTTCAAGATGGCGGCTGTGGCGGCCATCTTGGATTTCGGATCGACCCGAAAAATAACAACACTTTGTCGGGACCATGTCAGGATCATTTCATGCAAGTTTCAGTCAAATCGCACCGGTAGAACTTGAGAAGAAGTTCAAAATGTGTTTTCAAGATGGCGGCTGTGGCGGCCATCTTGGATTTCGGATCGACCCGAAAAATAACAACACTTTGTCGGGACCATGTCAGGATCATTTCATGCAAGTTTCAGTCAAATCGCACCGGTAGAACTTGAGAAGAAGTTCAAAATGTGAAAAGTTAACGCACGCGGACGGACGGCGGACGGCGACGACGACGACGAAACATGATGACTATAGGGTCAGATGACCTAAAAATGATAAAGTTGATTGAAACATTGTCATCAAAAAGGGCATCATAATTTTTATATGGCATCATCACTAATACAACTTGCCACATTATTACTCAAATGGAAACAAATTTCATTATCTAAATGTTTGTAAAAGCTTATAATTAAGTCACAAACAAAATCACCTCTATTGCTTACTATTGGACTAAAAATAGAACACAGGTAAAAGTCAATCAACCATGACATTTGCACTAAATTTCCCTGATGCCCATATATGCACTGTAGTCTATAAAGAGCACCTAAATTGTCACATTATTACAAATTGAGATAACAGAAATCAATAGTTCATAAACAAAAACAGAAAGTTTTCAATTAGTTATATATGGCTATCTGAAAATTATGAAGCCCTTTTTTGATACAAATTTTTAAAACAATTTTAACCATTTTCATTTCACAGAATCCTTCATTTGAGTAACAAATTTATCCCTCAAATAGAGGGCTGTTACTCAAATGCAGGACTATACCGCATATACCTGCTAGACCCTTACAAGAGGTAGGTCAACCTGACTTGATTTTCCAGAATAAAGTTTAAAAGGCTCCAGTAGGGATTCCAACGAGAGACATCTATCAAACTTCCTTATATGAAAGAGTATCGAGGAGGAATCTCAATAGGGATTAGACGGTTCCCACCAATTTCCATACTGCATTGGTAATATTTGCCTGCACTTTGTGTTATGAACTGTTTGATGCGTATGAACTGTGCCTATATAGATTTCCGCTTGTTATGCTCAATACCTTGTGCTTGCATAACCCACCGTTGGCATTCCTACCCTAACACAAATCAGACCGATACCCGGTGCATTGTTTTTACAAGCTGCGTTATTAAATCATTAGCAAAGATACAGTTAGTCGTTTTTAATGTTCGCCGCCGCCATTGGTAGCGGTTTGTAGAATTTACAGAACGGTAAATAGCGAATCACATTATTAGTAACTCATACTCAAAACTGTTACATTGCACAACTTTGGCATAAATACTGGAGCAAATCGATCATTCTAAATCGAAGTATTTTGTAGGTGTTGTAGCGCTTTCGGTTCCTCCTTTTTAGTTTCGTTTTTACAACGTGTTTTCGTTTTTATATTCATTCCGTAATATATATTAACCATCGCTTAAATAGTCACCAAACGAACACTTGTACATGGGTTAGGCCTAGTACACGTAAGTCTTGTTTATAATATATGTATGTATTGCTAACGATAGCAATACATGTGATTAATTGCATACTTCGTTTTTATTTTGTTTTGCTTGTGGTAAATACAATGATTATAAAGTTTACGGAACGGAGACGACATGTACACAACTACCACAGTTGGTCATGGTAAAAAAAAACATCGGTCTAATTTCAACCACGAATAATTTGAAGTCTCGATGTTTCGAAGTTTTTCTGACGGTCCCTTGAACTTCGATACATCGAGGTTTCACTGTATGTGTGTGTATATACTTATGCTTATATATATAATTATTTACCTTACTGTACAGTACTAAAGCACGAGACTGGCTTGAGTGGTGGAAGATTCTCGCATCAACTGTTTTGACTCCATCCCAGGAGGTGCTCATATGCAGGAGGAATTTACGACTAAAGAAGAACTGGCACACATCGCTAGTAGATATTCTTTTCTCCGTACGCAATACATTTTTCATTGAGGGGGGGGTCGTGATTCAGCACAACAGTCAACTCGAACTTGTGAAGTTTTGTTTGTCGACAACATAATCTTTGATAAACTTACATAGTACGTTTTGCTGGCCCAAGTTGTGAGCTCGTTTGAGATGACGTATTACCGGGAAATTGATATAAGGAACCAGGTGCCGGTCCATTTCTCCATAACTCGCCGGTTCCAAATATGTTTTCTGTCGCCATATTTGATCGGATGTAGATGTCGCTTCATGAAGTCTACCCCTTTCACAAGTGACTTCGAATGATTTTACCTCTTTTATATGATTTTGTTCGCGTTATTAACCAAATATTTGAAACGTTACATTATATATGACTTAAAAAACAATAACAATATATCAGAAATGCAAAAATAGAATATATTTGTGTAATATTTTGCAGACGACCTACTGGTAATAAGGTAAAGTAAAAGTAACAAAGGGACGTTACTCCCATTCCCTAACCATCCTTCACTGACCGGGTAGGAGGGGAAGTTTTGACGCAAGGTAAACAACATCATGATGTTTGTACAGGCGGTATCAACAAAACTAATCACATAACTACATCATGTCACTTTATCATACAATTGTAGGCTATTTGTTTTCACAACATTGCAATAAATAACACATGGTGACCACAATTTATACTTTCATTTTTCGGTTCTAGTTAGGTCTGACCACAGGAGTTTGACGTTCTGTCAATAATATATAAGTAGCAATGTAAAAATTATATTATTGACACAACTTCAAACTCCTGTGGTCTGACATTCATCTGGATTTTGAGGATTTTTTAATGTAACAGTAATGTCGTACAGAAACAAGTATCTGAAAATTTTCAATGTATACAGGGGAAAAAGAGCAAGTAGTCTTCACAAGTCTCTGAAATTCTAATAATTATGTAAACAGGTTTCAGTTGCAATATAAAATACCACCATCAATTCACTTGAACCAGGATTTTATTGAAATCTTTAGGAAGGTAGCAGTATTAAATTTGGTCGATCATCGACCAGGTACCTCAATGGTAGAGCATTAATTCGACTGGTGTTCAGAGGTCCCGGGTTCGAATCCTTTTCTGGCTGCTACATTTTCTTCTCTCTAGGCCTGTTAAAAACTTGGCGCCCAACTAAAATATCCATGGTGGTGTTATAAGGGTCTCGTAATTAAGTCTTTGATGGCGAAGACTTGGAAAAAATGGAGGAAGGAATGTAGCCAGATTGGACTGGTTCGATCATTGGTGACCAGGTAGCTCAGTTGGTTGAGCATTCAACTAGTGTTTGGAGGTCCCGCTCAGTTCGAATCCGCATTTTCTCCTCACATAGCTCTTACAGGAAAACCTTTTCAATATCTTACAATTAATCCTATAATCTGGTATCAATGCAGATACGATCACATTGACGCAAATACGCACAAACACAGCACAAGGGGATAAAAAGATTACTAACGAAATAAATTCAGTGTCCCTTGCACAATTAAATATCTGGGATACAAAGCTGCTTTGACTTGATAAAAAAGTTAAATGAAGTGATGTCAAAATGTATCAATTTGAAAGGGCGAAAAAATATGAGAAAACAAAATTTGTATCAAACCTGATGCTTGATTCAGTTAAGAAATGTTGTTCACACACTTTCTCCACCCTGAGAAATTTGAATTTAGTTGACAAGTATATATATATCAGAAGACTTTTATCCAACTTTTATGTATTTTTGTATAAATACATGTATAGCTATCTGTACACGCATCTGACGTAGAAAAAGTGTCCATTTCAAAATCATTAAATTGATAAATGTTCAAATGATACTGAAATTATAGTTAATCTTCATAGGCCTATCCATGAGCGGAGAAGAAAGTCAAGAAGGGGAGGTAATCCCAAATTTGTCCGAAGATGGAAATCAACAAGATAAAGATGTTGCGAACATTGTTGAAAATAAAGACGATACAAACAATGACGACATCAATAAAGAAGATGAAGGTAAGCATATCTTTACTAAACTCATTCACCACTGAAGACACATTTTAACTCTTCAAATTCAAGCACGGGAATGGTTCATTATGACATTTTAGTGGTCATTAGCCAGTTTGTTTCAGTAAGTCTACTAACAGTTCAATTTATTCAGTATTCCTAAATATTACACAACTCTACTGTGCATGTACTCTAGGATTCCACCCAATACAAATGTTTTTAGTTATCAACGTATGTCCCAGAGACATACCCAATATCATCTTTTCAAAATGATACCACACACTCTAACAATTTAAGATATGGTTAATATACTTTTATCACATAACTGGCACGTCCAGCTATGTCTTACGGCCATGTCATAAATATCTTAAGACACATGTGTAATAACACTATTGTGACGTCACAGGTAGTCTATAATATATATATGACGTCGCATGAATGTCTTAGTAGACGGAAACGTCACATCGGAGCCTGTTTTCTACTGTTTTATATAGAGACATAATCTAAAGTTTTACGTATATTTCTATTAATAAAAGTTATCTGATAAATAGAATCTTACACTCGTGTCTATGTGATAAGAAATTTAAAAGCTTGTTGTGTATCAAATTATTAAACTTGTCTGATAAATTTCATATCACATAGCCACTCATGTAAGATCCTCTATATACATAATTATGTACCAATATAATTAAAATTAGACTTATAATTCCGCATCACTTCGATGTTCTACGATATGCTCAGCTCCAATACAATATCTAACAACTCCTTCTTCGGGGTCACCTCAGCATGACCCCTGTGGTTAACCAATCAGCGCCAGGCCTACAGAATCTTCGGTGTGGTTAATTCTCTCGGAAGTATAAAAGGCTAACAATACATCCCGAGGTGTTCCAATTCTAGACCAGGGTCATGCTGAGGTGACCCCGAAGAAGAACTTGTTAGACCTTGTATTGGAATGTATTGTAGAACATTGTAGCGAAGCAGAATCACAAGTTTAATTTCAATTAGATTGAATATTTACTCACATAATTTGGTACATTTGAAATAGCTATATATAGATACACACAAATATTTTATAAAATTTCTGAAGTATTGATTAATTTGTTTTCTTTTGTTAAATTTTGAAGTTTAAAATAACCAGAAATGTCTGTGTATTTTAATTTGACGTATAATAAAAACATATTTTACAGATGAAGATGATGACATAGATCCGGCCATCATTGAACAATTGACAGTGGGAACACTTGGCCACTACCTCCCCAATCTACAAAAAGCCAAATCCTCACTCAACGAAATCCTGTAAGATAACTCAGAATATTTACATTCGCTTGTCAGCATTAACATCATGAGTTATGATTGTGATAGTATTTTAAGTGTCGACTGTACTGGATGGCACAAAGTCTCATTTTGGTTATACTTCACACAAAACATGTCTCAAGGATTGTAAAGAACATGTGATCTGTTGATGTTATATACACTCTTCTTCCCCTCTCTCTCTCTCTCTCTCTCTCTCTCTCTCTCTCTCTCTCTCTCTCTCTCTCTCTCTATCTATCTATCTATCAATCTATCTGTCTGTTGTACATGTTGCCCAGAATATGGTATATAAACTAATTAAGCATTGTCAAAATATCTAATCGATGATAGATGATATTATTGCATTACATTCCAAAATAAATAGATAACTGAGTAAATGAGTAAAATATCAATGTAAATGTATGCATATTTTGTTTATTTGTGATAAGGTAATTATTAGCACTTGTTCTGATAAAAATACAAATCCTTATTTTCACTATGTTTGATAAGAGGATCCGACAACATCCCATTAGGGGTCACGTCCAGATGACCTTTAGCAATGGCCAATCAGATTGCAGCTGCCAGAATCGTGACTGCAGGCAAAATTGATTGAAAAAGTTTTCAGAATTATTTTCGTGTACCTAGTCATCTTGTGCAAAGAGGACAATAAAGCTATATGTATATGTGCACTGGGACAGAATAGCATTTTCAATTGATATAGCAAGGCGAAGAAAATGCATTTAATCTGAAGTACAAGTGGTATAAAGGTCATCTGAACATGACCTTTCATGGGATGTTGTCAGATCCTCTATTGAACTGTACTTTAATTAGATTGATCACAGTCAGTTACTTATTGTTACAGTCAGAACCAGGGAATCCTCATAGAAACCATACAACAGGAAAACACAAAATTCTCGGAATGTAAGGCGATGGACGAACTTGTAGAAACTGTAAGCATGATTTGATTCATCCTGAAATCTGTGCCCCCTACATTTACATATAGCCCATTTTTCAAGGGGTTGATATTTTCGTGGATTGGCGTTTTAGCCAAATTATATATACCACTTATAGCTAAATCGCGAAAATTTGAAGTGAAAATTTGATATCGCAAAGAATTTGAAATTGCGAAAATTCTATCCTTGTTACTATAGCCGTCAAAACAACTCGCTAAAGTATGCTGAATGTTTAGCTTGCTTAACATTTTGCATTCAATCCATGAGTGCTGTAAACAAAGTTGCCAGGTATTTTATATTTAAATCAATGTTTGTACTTAACATTTTGCATTCATTCCACTTTTTGATATAATAGTGCGCTCTGGCCCTTCACCAGACATCTATTTGTCATAATGCCTAAGTCTGGTGTCATGACCAGGGCCTAATTGACCTGATGAGTAGAAAGAATGTTTAGATTGAATTTCTATTTACAGATGACCCAGGCTAAGAAGTACTATACAAAACTGAATAATCTCCGGAAGGAAATGCAGATGCTGTCAGAGCGATCTTTTAAACTAAAGGTTTGTACAAAATTTCTCAAGATAAAAATCTTCATGTTACGCAAAAGAAATAATATAGGGTGGTGATTCACCCTGTCTCACTCAGTGTTAGGTCTCATCTCCCTTAAAGGCATGCTATATTTCCCAAACAAAAATTAAAAGTTTACTAATAACAAAAATAACGACAGAACATTTATTCCGTCTTTGCATATTACAGAGTTAGCTCCCTTGCAGGTAGGTATTGATTGTTACGTCATTATTTTGTGAGCACATTTTACGTTGTTTTCTCCGAAAACTATGACATTACGCTTCCAAACACATGACGTCACAATCAATACCTAGGCGCAAGGGCAGATAACTCTGTAATTGCAAATACAGAATATGTATGGTTTATTAATTAGCTCTCTATAAGATGAAGTTATAACAAACATGAGATTCCTCGGTGTGTGTATCTTTTGTTAACAATGTAGGTTCATTTCGCTGATTTGCTGCTTGACTAAGTGTAGCTGCAATATTGTAGCTCAAAAGACTTTTAGACAGAAAATGGTGTCGTCATTAAAGCTACAATTGGTGCCTACTACTGCTAATGGAGAAAAGTAATGATTATGCAAACCATTATAAAACGTTTCTTTGCATTTAATTGTACTTGTTTGATATCTTTTAAATACTAGAGAATAAAACTGGACTACATAAAATATCAAATTTTCATCGAGGCATTATTTTTTTACATAATATATATGAAGGTCTTTCTGAAGGGAATTTATACAGCAAGTCCACAAATTGTGAATCTGACGTCTTGTGAGCGGTACGGTAGATATTAAGAATGGTAGTTATGTTTGTTTTGGACAAAAATAATATGTAAATGCATGTATACGCATAAAATAGTTGGAAACCTACAAAAAAGTATAGAAAACTGTGCCCGAGTGATTTTCGGAGGCAGTGCTCCACTACGACACATAGGGACCAATTCGTACCCGGCTGAAAGGTATAGTAGGCCGGGTACGTATATTCGTTCTAGACGAAGTGATAATCAATTATGTACTTTTTAGTAATTAGGATGACACCATGAAACATCCAATTAACGGAAATTAACAAAATTAATAATAATTGATTTATAAATTTTTGGGTCTTCAAACTTCAGAAATGAATGAAAAAAATGCCTAATCTTTATCTCATTTTATTTTAGAAAAGAGCTTTGAAATTACAACAGCAGAAACAAAAGGAAGAGCTGCAGAGGGAGGAACAGAAGGAAAGAGAGATGGATAGAGAGAGGATGTTAACGGCAAAGGTCGCTAATAAGGACTCCAATTTATCTTAAAATATTCTAGGGCAGGCCGGGAACTTCCTGGAATATCCCTGGCTGGCCATGAAACAATTAAACAATTAAAAATTATTTGTTTATCATATGACTGGGCCGTCCAGTCATGTCATATATACGGCCATGTCATAAATATCATAAGACACTTGTGTGATAACACTTCTATGACGTCACATTTAGGTTTTCATGTTAAAATTTATATATGATGTTGCATGATTGTCTCAGTAGACGGAAACGTCACATCCGAGCCGGACTTCTACTGTTTTATATAGAGACAAATACTGTTTTATATAGAGACAAAATAAAATAATAAAAGTTATGTGATAAATAGAATCTTACACTCGTGACTATGTGATGTGAAATTTATCAAACTTGTTGATTAATTTGATATGCCACTCATTTAAAGGCTCGTGGCATATCAAATTATTGAACTTGTTTGATAAATTTCATATCACAAAGTCACTCATGCAAGAGCCTCTATATACGGCACACTGGACAAGCCATGAACACTTAATAAGACTGTAGTATATGCCTCAGTGAGGTAGCGCTGTAAAGCTGGTGTGAGTTCCACTGTCACATGGAGACACCGACTGTCCATACTGCTGTCAGGGGAGGTAACTCTTTAATGAACTTAGGTGTTTATTGATGGAGTTCGTGTGAGACCATAAATTTTATTTTATTTTTTATTACAAAATGTATAATTTTCAATGTGCAATATTTTCTACATTCCATTATGTTAACAATTATCAATTTGTATAGAAATTGAATCATTTTGTACAAACTACGAATTGATTGTGTAGTATAGAAATTAAATCGTTTATCATTTGTACAAACTACAACCTGATGTATGATATTTGTCAAGGATGAGAGTTGGGTTTAGGATCTTACATGAGCGTTCATTTCATGCGAGACTTTAATCATAAAACAAGTCTAAGAAGTTTTTTTTATTTTTGGGAGTCTTGGCAAGCAAATATAAAAACTCTGAGATGATCGAGTTTCATAAAATCTCATATGAAATGAACACAACTTTAAATTACTTTTCATCACACAACTACAACAACCTACATTTCAAAGAATATCAGGTCAAAATATATTGTGAAAATCCAGCGGAGACGGCCATTTTGTCCCGCCATCCTCGAAATCCTGATGTCATTTTACTGATATTTTCTCAACATCATAATGATTTTCCAGTCAATGAAAATTTCTCCACGTCACATAACACAATAGTGAAATACCGTATTCGATTCAATAAGCCTCCCCATCTCTATAAGCGCCCCTCCTCATTTTTTAGGGTTCAATTTTACTTACTTTGAATTAAATGCAGACATGAATTAAATGCAGACAGAAAATATGAAAGCTATGGTTTTTTTGATGATTTCTATTGCTAAATGATGTATTGCTGGCTTTGTGCAATAACTTTGTGAAAGGCTTTGTCCAAATATGGTTCTATTAAGCGACCCCTTATTTATTTCAATTTTTCAAGGACTTCAAGTGCTTATTAGGTCAAATATGGTATACAAACATATTTTACAGGTGGAATTTTGTGATGAACACAATTCCGTAATTAGATCAATACCATATATAAATACTGGTTATTAAAGATGCTCCACCGCCGACAGAGCATAAATGATATTCATCATTTGAACAATAATTGGTGTTTAATCGTGTACATATATGTCTAATTAACACAAAAAATAATATAAAATAATTTATTTTGTCTTTGGTGCATGCGCAATCATTACTTCATTTCATATAGGATATAGTGACAAGGAATTTTTTCGGGATGCAATTAATTATTTTTCATATTTTTAAATTGAAGTAAAATTGGAAGCTCAAACTTTCCAATGGTGGTAATGGTGTAAAGTAAGTAACTTTTGTTACTGAAGAAAAATACTAAATCGTCTGCTCCTGTTTGTGATAGTGAAAAAATACCATTTGTCAGCGGTGGAGCATCTTTAAACAAAAAGTATTCATTAATGAGTATACTCTCTTGGGTTGAACAAGAAAGAATTAAATATGCTCCACCGCTGACGAATGGTATTTTTTCTCGATCAAAAACAAGAACAGACGAATAAGTATTTTTTTCAGTAATAACAGTTACTTGCTTTACACCATTGTCACCATTGAAAATTTGAGCTTCTTATTTTGCTTCAAAATTATTGTTTTGATATGTGCTTTAGCTAATTTTGTAGATATTTAATATACTACAGAATGATATATTGTTTCTGTACATGTAGATAGATTGTATAAATCAATTGTACAGATCTGTATATAAAATTTTTGATGTCAAATGTAACTGAAAATAAAGTAAATATTGGAAAGATATTTTTTGTTATGCGCAATATATTGGAATTTCACTGAAATAATGTACCCAATATGAAAGAATCAATACAGTGATTGAATTGCATACCTTGGTTTTATTAATGTAACTTCCTATTAACAGCCAGGGTCATGTAAGGACAAGCCAGGTTTGCTGGTGGAGGAAAGCCAAAGTACTCAGAGAAAAACCACCGACCAGCGGTCAGTACCTGGCAACTGCCCCACACGGGATTTGAACTCGCGACCCGGCCAGAGGTGGAGGGCTTGTGGTAATATGTCGGGACATCTTAAACCACTCGGCCACCGCAGATCATCAAAGGAACAAATTGAAAAACAGTAGTACATGCTTTAGGTTTATTTCAAGAAAATACACGTCAAGCAAAAATATGTTAAACAAAGAATATGCAAAACTTAATTGAAAAATTAAAAAATATATATATAAAAAAAAAACTTGTGGGCAAAATAAATCAAAATGTTTTTCTTCATGATATTTTATTTAAGCAGAATGCTATATCAACTTACATTCAATATTTTCATTTGTTTGTTTAAGTTTAGCGGCCCATCGACAGCCAGGGTCATTTAGGGTCAAATGGAACATTTTAACTCAATGGAATCTGTGCTTTTATTGTCTATTTTGCTTCAGTAACAAAAGTTAAACCCTTCCTATGAATGAATCTTCACAAAAACATCGGTGGTAATTTGCCACAAATGGAACAAAATATTAATTGCATAAATAAAACTTTTTATATATGTTTTCATAAAATGAGTGAATACCTGTTATTGTCAAAATAATACATATTGTTTTAAGTTTTGTCGGCATTGGATCATTTTTAAACAGTGTCTCTATTACAATGTGTTCATTACATGATTTATCTACAATCTTAATAATCATCTTTTACATTTTGTACATTGTACAGTAATTGTGAGTTTAATCAATTGAAGGTTATATCAATTTGTGTCACACATGTATTTGTCCGATTGCAGAGACCCACTACGTTTCCGAAACAAAACTTAGAATTTTAATGGTAAATGTAAGAACATCTAAAACTAATACCTACGATGAAGTTACAACACCAAAACAATACATGATTCCTTGTGAAAGCTATTCCGAATTTGCATATTACAGAGTTATCAGCACTTGGGAGTAGGTATTGATTGTGACATAATGTGTTTGCGAGCGTAACGTCATACGTTTTGGAGAAAACGATGTGAATTGCGCTCACAAAATAATGACGTAACAATCGATACCTACCCGCAAGGGAGCTATTTCTGTAATATGCAAAGACGGAATATAAACTCTGAAGGTTCAATTCACTGTTTTGCCACGGAGTGATAGTCAATTGCAACTAACGCGTAGTAATTAGAGTGACGATGGGAAACGTATAAGACGACCCGCGTTATGAAAATTAACATTTAATTAATTTTAATCAAAACTGTTCAGATGATGATGATAATAAGCGTAGTTTTAACGTTAAGTTAATAACTTCTGCGACTCTACAAAATTATCAAACTCGTTTTGTATTCCCACTTTCAAAATTAAAAGCCGTTTTGGAGAGGTAGTGGGCCCTTAAAAAAATGAAAGTAGATATTTCAGAATAAAAAAGGTTAGGTGCAAATAATAACAATAATGAAATATAATTCAAGAAACAAAAAAAAGCAGGGAAATCCTCATTTAAGTTTATAAAAAATAACAGTGAATTGTGGAGATATTATTAAAATGAACTGAAGAATTACAAAACGGTTCTATTTTTTGATAACACCAAAGCAAAATACACTGATGCAGTATCCTTGTATCAATTCCGAATTATTGGTATAAATTTTCGTTCTTAATTTATCACCTCGTTATTTCCTCCGAATTATATTTTACTTTGAAATAGAAAACAAAATGTAAATATAGCAAAGGATTTTAATTCAAAAAGGGCAAAACATTTGTGTAGAAAACATCAAATATTAATAAAAATAATAAAAAAAATGCAACCATTTGTTTGCACCACTTGCAATGTTTAAAAGTGTTTTTTTTCTGAGGAAGTATGCCCAATTAAAAAGACTCTTCCCTATCATCTCCGTGCCCATAACCTCTAATCCACAGCTTATCAAAAATTCTTCCTTGTTCTCAAATCCCCAACCAATACCTTGTGCATTGCAACTGAACGAAGTTGGAAAGCAATACATTAGACTGTAGCCAAACATCGTGGCTTTGTTTGGATCTTTCGCATTTAGTAGCATATTGCTACTGGCTTTCGGGTCTAAGATAACAAGCAGCCCATCATCCTTGAGAACTCTCATGACATTTTCCATGACCTTTGCGGGATCTGCAATGCCATGCAGGACGTCGAACATCAGCACCACACTATACTTCCAGTCTGGGAAGTTGGGATAGGTTGTTGACACTGAAGTCCAAAATACCATTCTTCACCGTTACTTTCATGGCTTCTGTTATCGCGATTTTGGATAGATCGCAGCCAGCCATGTATACGCACGTTTTCTTCAAGAAGTTTATGGAGCTTCCAGGTCAGATCGCCAGGACCGCAGCCAGCATCTAAGAAACTGTCCACTTTCAAATTCATTTTGGCTGCGTAATAAAAATAATAAACGTCTTGAATTAATGGAAATTCCAAAAGTCCACACCACTGATGGTTTATATCGTGTGTTGTTGTGTATTAAGACACGGCATACACTTGAAAAGTTTCGAGCATATCCCAAATTTTGCAGGATTATAAAGAACTCCACTCTTTACCTTCTTACTAACTTAGTTAAGATGCAATTACAGGATTTGCAGCAAATGAGAAATGAAAATATTACTAAACCAGTGATTAAGCTTATATTCACTATGAGAGCAACAAGATCCAGGGCTCAGTTTCATGATCATTTCTTAACTTTAAAGAATCCCCTAACTTAAAAGTCCCCATAGGAAAGCACTTACGACGTTAAGGAAAATAACTTACAGAACCTTCCTTAAAATCTGTAATGGTTTCCTATGGAAAATTTTAAGTTAAGGGATTCCTTAAATTTAAGGAATTTTCGTGAAACTGCGCCCTGGTATTAATGGCCATGAAGTTTATTTTGCAGATGTAATTTATACGGATTGCAAATTTAAACTTAATTTCATACACATGCCACATGTATTTAGAAACAAATTTTGTCACTAGTATGCATGGAGGTAGAAGATTGATAAGCGATAATAGAAAAATGCATTATAGAATAACATATATAATTCTTTAGCCAACCTTTTCCATTCCTATAGCAAAATGAGTTAAAATAACTCTTTGGTTCCCGCGCTTACAGCTCCTTTGGGCGCAGGGTCACGGTTCATAATTGGCTCCCTGTTAGCTTAGGATAACCATCTTCAGTCGGACGCTTTGTATTGGCTCTTAGCCTTTTCGGCATTTTAGACAAAGTGAATTAGTTAACTTATTTCTGAAAATAATTAGTTATAGGGAATAGAATGTCATTTTTCATGGATCTACTAAAAAATTGATCATGAATTTTAGTTTTAACAGGAGACGAAAGTCAAAAATTTATGATTTATATATCTCCAGTATATTCATGAAAAATGACGTTCTATCCCCATTCTAAAATATCTAGGATGTAGGGATTCACACATGCCGTATTTCCCCCCAAACCAATAATCTTTAAAAAATTTGAAATCGCCTGCTCTTTCCTATCAGCCAATCAGATCGCTCCTTACATTTTGATATCCCAAAGCTTCTTCCACTTCAGTTTTTTTCCCCAGCTGATTGCATTGTTGATCCCGTGATGTGGTGTGTGGTGTGAAATTTTTCTGTCAGAATTTCCGATTCGATTATTTATCAATGCATTTATGGTCATTCCAAGACGCTTGTCTGTGAGAAATCTTATAATATTGTAGCTAACATCGACGAAACGGCCGAAATTCCTGTGCGGTTTGCTCTACGACCGATTGACCTAGATCACAAAAGTTGAGGTTTACGATGTTTTCGAATGGATATTTTGGGATTTACAGTGTTTTCTGAACAAAGGGAAGAGCAATACAGAACTATCGGCTAGTTATATATAAAAGCCTATAATTTTGTCGTGATCGGGATCTGTAGTATATGACAAGCCGTTTGGGTTTTTTACCTATCGAAATGAAGATATCTCTATTTATTTCAAGATATCTCTATTTAAAATGAAGATATCTCTATTAAATTAAAGATATCTGTAATTTAAATAAAGATATCTCTATTAAAATAAAGATGTGTTTAATTTAAATACAGTTATCTCTATTTCAACTGAAAATTACAGATTTTGTTTGTTTGTCTGTATATAAGTTTTACGGCCCATCGACAACTAAGGTCATTTAGGGTCAAACTACAAGGCAGGTATTAGCACCAGGATATAAACAAGGACTGTATCCAAAAGATCAGAATAAGAAAAAGACAAACCAAACTAAACACTAAGCTAAAACAAAACAGCTGACCCAACAAAAAAGTTACATAGGATAAAATAGTTTTAGCTAAAACACATGAGAAAACTCATGCACAATGTTGATGAAACGATGAGTGTTGCGTTGATATGAATATAAGATGATAAGTAATTTGAGTTTTAGAAGATAATCGAAATATTCGGATCAAAAGATTTTGGATTAATGTGTTTCTAGGGTTCCTTGATTTCAAAGCCTGAAGAACAGAAAGAGAGTCGGAACAGATGATTGCCTTTTCAATGCGGTGTTCTTCGATATTGTCAAGCGCCAGACCGATAGCACATGTTTCCGCAGAGAAAATGGAGACAACAACCGGGAGTCGGATAGAGGAGCATTGATTAGATGTACAGCATGCTGCCGCAACATTATCACCATCTTTTGAGCTGTCAGTTTAGATCTGTACATGGTCAGGGAAAGCTCTAATGCACTCCCGAAAGGAGGATTTGTGTTCTTCGGGTAATGCACTAGATTTTGCCCTCTCATGTAGAGATAAATTGATATCAGGTGTTTGAATGAGCCATGATGGTACATCCGATACGGTGTACTCGTCAATGGTGTCGAAATTTATATTTAGTTCCAGCAAAAAATTTGAAATTCTGATGCCAAATGTTGGTATGAGCTTTTGATTTTGTGTAAATATTTCTTGATGTTGTGGATTGAATACAAGGTTAAATACGGGATTTTTGGGATTGGATTTCAGTTGAACAGCATACTGTAATGATAATTTCTTTCGTCGATCGTCTAGAGATGGCTTTGTTTGTTTGATTAATTAACGTCCTATTAACAGCTATGGTCATGTAAGGACGGCCTCCCATGTATGCGGTGTTGCGTGTATGTTGTGCGAGGTGCGTGTTTTGGGAGACTGCGGTATATTCATGTTGTGTCTTCTTGTATAGTGGAACTATTGCCCTTTTTATAGTGCTATATCACTGAAGCATGCCGCCGAAGACACCAAGCAACACACCCCACCCGGTCACATTATACTGACAACGGGCGAACCAGTCGTCCCACTCCCCGTTTGCTGAGCGCTAAGCAGGAGCAGAAACTACCACTTTTATAGACTTTGGTGTGTCTCGGCCAGGGGACAGAACCCAGAGCCTTCCTCACAGGGGCGAATGCTCAACGCAAGGCCAAAAGTGAGGCGGTGCCAAGGAAGGCATTAGGAAAGATAAAGTCAGTTAGGAAGAAAAGAAAAGATAAGATCCTAAATTTAGTCGCCTTTTACGATCATGCAATAGATGGCTCATTAGCTTCCACATGGAGACTCTTCACAGGTGTTGTTCGAAAAGCTCCAAGTGCGAGACACATTCCCTGATTCTGTATAGGGTCAAGCATCTGTAGATAGGAGCTGCGAGCCGATCCATAGACAATCGAGCCGTAGTCAAGTTTTGATCTAATAAGTGCCCGATAGATAGGTAGAAGCATTTCACAGTCTGCACCCCAATCAGAATGGGAAAGAACTAGTAGAATGTTCAGCGCTTTCGAGCACTTGTCCTTCAGATGCTTGATATGTGGAACAAAGGACAGTTTCGAATAAATATTAGTCCAAGAAATTTAGTTTGTTCAACTACTGGAATTTAAATTCCATTGAGTGTGAGGTCAGGATCATTGTGTGGTCATCGTTTTTGACAGCAATTAATACAGGCAGCTTTTGATCTTGAAAATCTAAAGCCCTTTTCGTCAGCCCAATTTTGTAATTTCCCTAAACATTGTTGTAGTTGTCGTTCTATAGTGTGTATGGTTTTTTTTTATCTGTAACAGATCAAGAAATCATTCACAAATAGAGACCCTTCCGTAGATTTGCCAAGACATTTGGTTATGCTGTTAATCTTTATTCCAAAGAGTGTGACAGACAGGATACCACCCTAAAGAACACCCATCTCATGTGTTTCTATTTCTGAATAAGTTGAACCAGTTCGAAATGCATGTCAGATATAAAATTTGAAATAAACTTTGGCAAATTTCCACTTATACCGATATCATGGCGATCGTTCATGATTCCTTATTGCCAAGTTGTGTCGTATACCTTGTCAAGGTCAAAGAATACGGCCACAAGATGTTCTTTCTTGGCAAAGGGTTCTCGTATAAATGTTTCTAGTCTACCTAAGTGGTCTACCGTTCCCCTGCGGTTTCTAAAGCCGCTTTGCAAAGGACTATTGTTTGATTCAAGGAACCAAACTAATCTAGTATTTATCATACTTTCTAGAGTTTTATAAATGCAGCTCGTCCATGAAATAGGACGATAGTTATTGGCATCAGTAGCATCCTTCCCGGGCTTCGGAAGGGGTATAATAGTAGATTCCTTCCAAGACTCGGGAATTTTGCCAGAAAAATAAACTTGGTTAAATATAGTTAAAGATGCTCCACCGCTGACAAATGGTATTTTTTCACTATTAAAACAGGAGCAGACGATTTAGTATTTTTCTTCAGTTACAAAAGTTACTTAATTTACATCATTACCGACATTGAAAAGTTTGATCTTCTAATTTTACTTCAAGTTGAAAATATAAAAAATAATTAATTGCATCCCGAAAAAATTCCGTGGCACTATATCCTATATGGAATGAAGAACTGATTGTTCATGCACCGAAGGCAAAACAAATTATTTTGTATTATTTTTTGTGTTAATTAGACGTATATATACACGATTAAACACCAATTATTGTTCAATTGATGAATATCATTTATGCTCTGTCGGCGGTGGAGCATCTTTAAAAGACATTTTAGTGAAGAGTCTGGTAATTGTTTTAAAAACATATATGGAATTTCGTCTGGTCCAGTTGCCAACTAGATGATACAGGGATAGGGGAAAAGACATATTTAATAGACTTTACATATATGGATTTTGACAGACAGGAATATTTATCAAAAGTAAGGATACATATTACTTCTTTCGTTTGACAACGGAATTAGAACGCAATTTATTTCTCGTATCGTATCACGGGCCGCCAGGCGGCGTCGTGAGCGTGGTCGGTGCGTGCTTCAATGCGTGGTCATACAGACTACCGACGTCTACCCGTATACATCTACTTCGGTGGCGGTGAATTATTGCTATATATTTCTATGGAAGACATTTACGAACAGTCCGCTAACGAGCAAATAAGACTTTTGGAATGCTGTGAAGGTGCAAGGGACCAATATAAGCGCAATTGATAACAATATGCGTTAAGAGATAATACAATTGAAGGCGGAGGTCAAACGGTCAGCTGCCAACGTAGGACTCAAGTCAAGAAGTTGAAAGTCTAAAAAGTCAAAAAGTTGAAAGTCTAAAATTCTTTCAAGTGGAATATTTAGAGGGATAAAGTTCAGCATAATTTTAATGCGGAAATCTCTGAAGATATCGGATAAATTTGTTGGGCTTTGGACAACGCAAAGTTGGATTATGCACGTGACTTAATCACGAGTGTTTCAGAGAAACTGTCCAAGAGAAAAAAAAACACATAAAAATTGCAGATTCGAGTGGGGGTGGCTGAGAGACAGTTCGTCAGTACGAAAACAATCCGATAGCCAGTGAATCTGACGATGAAGGGATGATCAACACAGGCCTTGTTACTATTGAGCCAATATAAGATAGGTCACGTGCTATTTACATACATGTAATGTATGTAAAAGACGTGACCATCTTATATATATCATCAATAGAAGGCCCTGTGGATCAACAAGCCAAGAACCGTCAAAAAGACAGGATTAAAGTGTTACACCGGTGTCGGCAGTGTTCTTGGGATTTTTCCTTCTGATCAGCAGCCCTTTCGTGGGCCCTAATAGCCATGATTCTGTGGTGTTCCAATCAATGACAGGATAAGGTCATTCAGGTGTCACACACGCGTACGCACAGTGGAAAGGTACATCAGGCGCTCGTCACAGTTCCGGATCCTTCCAACACTAGAGAAACGAGTGCCCGAAACCAAGGAAAGGTCGGGAAAGAATGACGTTATAAAAAGATGAGTATTCTGAATTTGTACTTACAGATGATTATTTTGAATATGAGCAGGGTCAGGCAAATATCAGAGAGTGGGGCAGGTTACGTGAACATATTGGTTTTTGGGAACGTATTAGTTGAAGTGAATTTATCCTTAATACTATTGGGGAGGGTTATAAAATACATGTTGTTATATTTCTAGCACACGCGTTGTACTTATGCTACCGTGTTGTCTTGCTCTCAGCATGCGTTTATATGTTGTAAATTATGTTTGTAGTAAGTGCCTGACGTTGTCATTTATGGTACAATTGATGTTTCCAAATGTATTTTTGTTGTGGTAAGATTCAATCGTTTTTACTTCAATTTTCATTGTTTGTTGCCCAGCGAAAAAATGTTGTCCCAAACAGCCCATGTTGACATTTATTGTACATTGTTGTCCCAAATGTGTTTTTGTTGTGGTAAGATTCGATTGTTGTGAATTTAATTTCCCGTTTTGTTGTCAGCGGAAAATTGTTGCCATCAAACAACTCAAGTTGACATTATTCGTGACCTTTGTTGTTTTTCTGCTGAAAATGTTGTTTTTCCGTTGGCTAAACACTTGCCTTTTTGTTCTCAGTGCCCCCCTACGGTGACAGCCCAGTGAGCCGGTAGCGCCTCGATAAGGCCTGCGGGCGAGTTTCGCTTAGTGTTGACCACTGACCCATGACGAGAGCGCGCATACGAATCGCCGACTTATTAATTATACGATGGTCGCTGCATCGCATGTGCTGAATGTATGACGAAATCATAAACCACTCATTGTTGTAGACAATGTGGAATATCTACCCGTGTACAATATTAAACACCGCAAACTAAATTTGAACACGATTAGCGTTACATTATGTCCGCACATCTATGTCAAAAATTCAGGATATTGTCCGTACCCCGATTTATATTTTACTAGTTTTTCAAAATAAAACTCACGACGTAATTTGGATGTACATTCAGTTAATATTCTCGTTGTGGATAATTTGTCGACGCAATCTTCAGTATATATTACAAGTAGTATTGCAAATCTTAAACTCCGAGTATATGATTGTCGCGAGAATTATTAGTTTGTCCATTTTCAGAGTCGGCAAATTAGATGTTCAAAAGAATTGGTTGCTCCTCGGTAATCTTGAGTTGATAATATGTCCGTATCGAACATCGAAGACGTGTGTAAAATAAAATGTAAAATACACATCCTCATAAATCCTTCAGTGAAGTTACAACAATTATGATGTTTTAATATAAACTAACATGTGATTCTTTAATTAATCACATTGCATTGTACTTTTTGTCTGTGTTGCTGTGTCCATCCATTTATTTCCTTCTTTATTACTTATAAAAAATATTTTTGTAGCCTTTTGTTACAGGTGTTCATATGTCATGATTGATTAATAAAAATCTTGAAAATCTTGGTCAATACGGGTGTCAACAGGGTCAATCGCTAAAGCTACAAAGAATAAACCTGTAATTGTTGGTCGTCGATAGCGGCCATAGCGGATTACGCGGTCGAGGTGTACTGCACTAATGGTTGGCTTGTTTAACATAATAAACAATAGAGTTTGAAATTTAAAAGTCCGCCAAAAACATAATATCTAACAATTTTATTTACCTTACTTAACACCTTATAATTACTGATGTGCTATTTAGATTAACTCCATGCGCACCGGCCGCCATATGCATTATACAATGTCTAAATCCTCCACATCAATGGACCGTGGTCTACATTTGCCTACATTATTACGACGGTAGTCGCTTCTACTTTGCATTGGTTCACCTCGAATTAATTATTATAATACAAATCAGAAAACTGTATACATGTACCATCAATTCGGTAATGTCGTAAGTGGAGAACTAATTTATTTATAAAGTGAAGGTCTAAAAATTGAATACAAAGTTAAACTTCCTATATTTCTTCGCTTGCTTAACGTTTTTAGTACGAGGTAAACTGTGGTGCATTGTGTGTAAAGAGTCCAACGCTCTGATATGCTGTTTCGTTATTTCATTCACATCAACTTTTATTCCTGTCCTCACGCCTGTTATTTACACGCCCCAGGACACTGGCAGGCATGCGGACACAACCTATTGAAACCACGGGTGTGTATTTCAACGGTCGGTTTTGATCCAGACTTTTGTGTGCCTGGTTGAAATCTGAATCTGTTTATCCGTATAATCTGTACACACTAAACATGGTGGTATCACGACCGCTTACGATGTTTGTTTACATTTTATTGTAAATAAATTCTACGGCAATCCGAGAACTGTTGCGTTATTTTAATTTCAAAAAAGTGTAAATAAAAAATATGTAACAATAAAATATAGATATTAACAGATGGTATTCACATATTTTACTCTGTTTATACTCCATTTTCGATCACAGCACGAGAAAAAAAACACGGTCGCCATTACGTAATAAACAATTGACACAATATTGCAAATATTCAGCTTGAAATTCCATACACACAAAAAAAATCCAAGTTCCACACCAGATATCAAAATACTATACTGATATTTTAATAAGCGATCACTGTTTTCTAAGTCTTACTTGGTTAAAACACCTTACGATGTGAGATTATAACCAAATTAAAATTTGCTTGTCCCCAAACGGACGACAGCCACATTACGAGTCGGGTTTATAGTTACTTTTAATCATATGTTTACACGATCTTTAGTGAAATTAGGATTCCTCGAAGCTCAGTGCGCAATGTTCCTGATCGCATTTACAGTGTACCTAACGATCTGTATTCATAGACTCTACATGTAGTCTATCTAAAAAGTTTTCGATTTATTCTTAAAGGCTTAAAAGCAGCTTGAATTGACAGTTTCCAGGTACATTTTTTTCAGGCGTACAAAGGATACTTAAATTTCAACAAGCGGTATAACGTATACTGTAATGTTAAACAACTGGATACGTGTAACGTATTCGGAGAGAAGAAGCGACCATATTTCATTAGGAAGATTTCATATTATTTCTATTTTAGTGTTTTGAATATAGAATTTAAAATAAAAAACTCATACTATCGTATTAATTTGCAGTGCTAGAAAGTTACAATATCTTTAAGCGTGTGAATAGTCAATAAACCATATCATAATCTCCTGGAAGGCTTTTGTCCGCTCATTCCTGAATATACTACGTATCATTGGCTTGACCAAAAGTTATTCACATATGTCACTGCGTGTTCTCGTTATTGTGGACGTGTAGGTTTATCACGGTTAAGTTTACACAGGTTTGTTTGTGTTATCCAAAACGGAGATTTAAAGTTCGGGCAAAGGAAAACCAGGCTAACATGCGTTTCATTGGCCTTCCAAAAGTTAACATATTAATACGACGGTCAAGTTTGCTTAGTTTACCAGTTCTGCCAGTTAAAGAAAAATTTGAAACAAAAGCATTTGGAAAGCGAGGCTGCGTGGAAATGTAACCACGGACATTAGTGATGCCGGGACGGGTCGTTTTAGAATTTCCATACTTTTAATTAATTTCTTCGCACGCAGACAGATTTTGACGAGAGATTTTTATTTTTCCATTTCATAAGGAAAATTATACTGGATAACATTCTCACCATTTTTTACCGACTTTAGCCACGCCCTTCCCGACTATTCACTTATATTATGGGAACAGGAGAGGAGAGAATTAGGAATTTGTTATATAAAACTAAGAATTAAAATAGACCGTAAAAACAGAAAATATGGATTTTTTTGATTTTTAATGGTTCGTTCCCTTTCAGTACGTTATCCGTTTTAAGTACGTATTACCCTACAAGCAGGCGATTCAGAAGTGAAGAGTTTACGGTGGCCGTCTCGCTTATATATAGTGTCGGGGCAACGCGCCAGGGAATTCGGCTTCCACGGTTTCACTCTAATTTCCTGTATGGAGATGACCACCCTGTGGTCAGCTAAAGCTATATGTTGTTTTCAACACTACCCCCAATTACTCCGTATTTATGATGGTTTATCACGTTCAGTTTAATGATAAAGTGTAACCTGTGGATAATAGTAGTCTAATAACATGGGAGGGGGTAATTTTTTACTAGTAATCATGGTGACAACCTATTATACATGAATGAACTTACACTTCAGAGAAGGGAGGGCAGTGAGAAAAGGGTACCACACCAATTTATGTGTTACTTTTTTACCTGGCTTGTTTTCAGTATTTAGAAAGATTATGTTATAAAACGGAATGCATTACAATTATTGCAAAATAAAATGAAATATTCACAAAGGAATGTTGTCTATCCCATTAAATATTACATACTCCACTCCCCATCTTCCGCCAGCCTCCGCCTTCAATGTAAAATTGTATATGGGTTTAGGTGCGTTACCTCGCGGTTTTCCACAAGCTGCCGATCCCACGTTGATTGGTCATGTTTAGTGGACAATGCCTTTAAGGGCGGGGGTATAACGATACGATTAGGTCAAGAACAATGTTATGTTAATAAAACAAAACAACTGATCATGGTAAGCTAAAAGAGAATTATTATTATCCCACAAGCTGCTGTTAGATAATTAGCCCAAAACTAAACAATCTCTCGATCGTTATTATCAATTATCGCCTTTTAATTATGATAATTATAGAGAGAATGATAATCGCAGAACAGGCTAAATCCTATATTTCAAGGGCAATTCGCCATGATGATTTTCCAGACCCGTGTAGATAGTCCTACAGGGCTTATATCGACGCACTTTGAATATATTTGTATCTAAGTTCGATATTAACAATTGTCTAGTGAATACTATATATATATTTCAGGTAACCGGTTTGCTGTTCCCTTTGAAATATAGGATGAGAATACACGATATTGTGAATTGATCTTTTCTATGTCTATTTTGAAATAAAATTGAAAAAATAAAAATACATTTAATCAAATATTTTTTATTATTCTTTTTTTATGGCTAATCTTTTGTTTACAGAAAAATGAAGGGGCTATTGCGGTCCTCTTTTCCTTTTCGTATGGAGAGGCTTATGTCACTAGGTGTCTTATGTCCTTGGGGGGGGGGGGGGGGGGTATCTGTAACCCAAGTACGATTGCGTGGTACTCACACATATTGCTGACGAAATTCGAAAAATAAAATGGTGAAAATAGTTCAGTTTTCATGACACTGTTCTTTCTGCTAAATTAAAATTGTCGTTTTCCGTTTAAGCTAAATTTTTAATTTCAAAAACGATTTTTATTCCATAGGTCTGCTATATGCGAAGTCTCTAATGAATGATATTTATTCTAAATAGATTTGTATATCATGTTGATATGAGAACATTGGGGTAGAGTTTTGAATAAGATTCGTAAGTACAGTTTAAATGCCATCAAGCCCCCCTAAATTACTATTAGTTTACAAAATGGCTGTCGTGACCTTCAAGCCCAAACTTCGTAGGTGTTTTTACAAGTAAGACCCTCTTATTAAAATATCCTGTCTATATTATTGGGGGAACTTGAAAATTCGTTATGTAATTTCAAAGCTGATACATTTGCAATATTGTGTCAATAGCCCGGACAAATGCCCCCCGGACAGAAAACCCCTGGACATAAGCCCCTAAAAATGCCCCTTGGACAAATGCCCCTCCATACTAATGGAACAGAGGACAAAAGCCCCTTCATTTTTCAAAAAAAAAAAATAAATTAAAAAAAAATAGTAAAAAAAAATATAAAATATTTTCTTATATCAGTTTTTTTTCTTCAAATATACATGTAGTTCAAAATAAGACACAATGTAATAATTTACTGGATTATTGGGATTTTACTAAAATTTGATAAATTGATTTCATGATTTATAGAAAAAAAAATGTAAAAAATTATATTGATGTTAATCTAATTATGACACTATATGGATAGAAATATTTTGTAATTAAACATACTTTCCTAATTATCTATATATAATCAATGCAAACATCAAGCTGTTAGCCTGGTAGGTGTGTTATGATAAAGTAAACATTAATGGTTTCTTACGTATATATAACATTCTAATGTCTATGTATACATGTTTTTTTATTCTTTCTTTTGATATCAATAACTCAAAAATTAAAAGAATTCAAATGATCACATCATAATTATGCTTTTTTATTATGTTTGACACTCTTCTCTGATAATACCCAAATGTATCAAATAGCAAATAAATATCTAAAAAAAAATAGAAATAAGAAAAAAATACATTATTTTATAAAGAAGGGGGCTTTTGTCGCGGAAGGGTGTATTTAACGGCCTGTATCCCGGAACGCCTACATTTTAAAAAATAACATCTATAAAGCAAGTATGTTGTTAATAACAATTATATTCTGTTATCAGAAAGGTAACTTTTCCTGTGTGTGATCTACTCTACCGTTGGGATTTTTTACCTGGGACATATGTACTCATGTTTTGAATTATCGGTCGAAAGGTTCGTCAGATTGGATTTTGGGAATTGTATATAGAGGTTTACGTACTATATATATATTTTTTTGCAAGAGACGAACAAAAAATAAACATATGTAAAATAAAAAAATATTTAATCACCGATATTTTTGGCCACACATAACATCATTATTTCGATTTTTATGACAATATTTTCCTCTATCAATTTCCGAAAGAAATTTCTTATATTATGGAATTCTTAAAAAAGATCCTAATAACATACGACCTTAGAGACAAAACAATCGTAATGTGTAGCGACACACACACA
The DNA here is from genome assembly GCF_041381155.1 of Argopecten irradians. NCBI lineage: Eukaryota > Metazoa > Mollusca > Bivalvia > Pectinida > Pectinidae > Argopecten > Argopecten irradians. The sequence goes on along the minus strand of NC_091146.1, from coordinate 32,376,854 downwards.
TATAACCTCCATTCCTTATCATATTTTTTAAGAAACAAAAAAAATAGATTTTAGGCTTTGTAGCAAATTTAAAAGATGAAAACAATTGTTCTCACTTGTCCAACCACAGAATGCTAGAACATGTAGGTATGACATTATTCACCAAATCCCCTGACTATGACATTACCGTCCCTCTGACTATGACATTACCTCCTGACAATGAAATTATCTCCCCTGAATTATAACATGTACCCATCCCTGACTGTAACACATTGACCTCCCTGACTGACATAACCATCCCCTGACTATAACATTACCTCCCCTAAGTTATGACATAATCTCCCCTAAGTATATGACACAATTCTCCCTGACTATGACATTACCTTCAAAGACTATGCCATTACTATGTCCGCTGACTATGACATTAACTCCCCTTATTATGACATACTTACTTCCCTCTACTATGACATTATCCTCCCTGACTATGACATTAACCTTACATTTCTATGACATACATTACCTCCCCTGACTATGACATTACCTCCCCTGACTTATGACATTATCTCCCCTGACTGTGACATTACCTCCCCTGACTATGACATTATCTCCCCTGACACTATGACAATATCATCCCCTGATTATAACATTACCACCCCTGACTGTAACACATTACCTCCCTGACTATGACATAACCTCCCCTGACTATAACATTACCTCCCCTAAGTTATGACATAATCTCCCCAAACTAGACATTATATCATCCCCAAACTATGACATTATCTCCCCTGACTATGACATTAACTCCCCTGACTATGACATACCTCCCCTGACTATGAAATATTGCCTCACCTGACTTTGTCATACTTCATTTCTATGACATTACCTCCCATTGATTATGACATTACCTCCCCTGACTATGTACATTATACCTAACTATGACCCCTGACTATAACACATTACTTCCCTGACTATGACATAACCTTCCCCTGACTATGACATTACCTCCCCTGACTATAACATTACCTCCCTGACTATAACACATTACCTCCCTGACTATGACACATACCTCTCCCTGACTATGACACATTACCTCCCATGACTATAACACATAACCACTCCCCTGACATATAAACATTACCTCCCCTGACTATAACACATTACCCCTCCCCTGACTATGACATTACCTCCCTGACTATAAACACATTACCTCCCCTGACTATAACATTACCTCCCCTGACTATGACATTACCTCCCTGACTATAACACATGAACCTCCCCTGACTATTGACATTACTCCTTACCCTGACTATAACACAATTACCTCCCCTGACTATAACATTACCTCCCCTAACTATGACATTAGCCTTCCCCTGACTATGACATTACCTCTCCTAACTATGACATTACCTCTCCCTGACTATAAACACATTACCTCTCCTTGACTATGACATTACCTACCCCTGACTGTAACACATTAACTCTCCCCCCCTAACTATGACATTACCTCTCCTGACTATAACACATTACCCCTCTCCTAACTATGGCATTACATTACCTCCCCTGACTATGACATTACCTCTCCCCTGACTATGACATTATCTCCCGTAACTATGACAAAACTCCACCTGATTATGACATTAACCTCCCCTAACTATGACATTAACTCTCCTAACTATAACATTACCTCTCCTAACTAAGACATTACCTCCCTAACTATGACATTACCTCTCCTAACTATAACATTACCTCTCCTAACTATGGCATTACCTCCCCTAACTATGACATTACCTCTCCTAACTATAACATTACCTCTCCTAACTATGGCATTACCTCCCCTGACTATGACATAACCTCCCCTGACTATAACACTTTACCTCCCTTGACTATGACATAATCTCCCCTGACTAATGACCTAATCTCCCCTGAATATATGAAATTACCTCACCTGACTATGTCATTACCTCCCCAAACTATGACATAATCTCCCCTGAATATGACCTAATCTCCCTTGACTAAGACATTACCTTCCCTGACTGACATTATCTCCCCTGACTATGACATAACCTCCCCTGACTATGATATTGTCTCCCCTGACTATGACATTACCTCTCCTGACTATGACATAACCTCCCCTGACTAATAATATTGTCTCCCCTGACTATGACATAAACTTTCCCTGACTAAGACATTACCACCCCCTTACTATGACATTACCTCCCCTGACTATTACATTACCTGTCCTGTCTATGACATTACCAGTCCCCAGACTATAACACATTACCTCTCCTTACTTTGGCATTACTTCCCCTGACTATAACACATTACTTCCCCTGACTATAACACATTACCGTCCCCTGATTATAACACAATTACCTCCCCTTGACTATGACATTATCTCCCCTGACTATGACATAACCTCCCCTGACTATGATATTTTCTCCCCTGACTATGACATAACTTTCCCTGACTAAGACATTACCACCCCTTACTATGACATTACCCGTCCCTTAACTATGACATAACCTCCCTTAACTATGACAATACCTCCCCCAGACTATAACACATTACCTCCCTTGACTATGACATTACCTCCCCTGACTATTACATTACCTGTCCTGTCTATGACATTACCTCCCCAGACTATAACACATTACCTCTCTTGACTTTGGCATTACTTCCCCTGACTATAACACATTACTTCCCCCCTGACTATAACACATTACCTCCCCTGATTATAACACATTACCTCCCCTGACCTATGACATTACCTCCCCTGATTACGACATTAACCTTTCCTGACTGTGACATTATCTCCCCTGACTATGACATTACCTCCCCAGACTATGACAATTACCTCCTCCCTGACTATGTATAACCTCCCCTGACTATGACTATTATCCCCCCTGACAATGACATTACCTCCCCTGACTATGATTATCTCCCCTGACTATGACATTATCTCCCCTGACTATTATATTACATCCTCTGACTATAACACACATTACCTCCTCTGACTTAGACATTACTCCCTGACTAAGACATAACTTTCCCTGACTAAGACATTACCTTCCCTGACTATGACATTACCTCCCATGACTAGGACATTACCTCCCCTGATTTTGACATTAAATCCCTTGCCTTAATAATTATTATCGCCCCTGACTTTGACATCATCTCCCCTTACTAATGACATTACCTCCCTTGACGATGAAATTATCTCCCCTGACTATGACATTATCTCCCCTGACTATAACACATTATCTCCCCTAACTATGACATTACTTCCCCTGACTATGACACATTACCTCCCCTGACTATAACACATTACCTCCCCTGACACTGACAATACCTCCCCTGACTATGACAATTACCTCCCCTGACTATAACATTACCTTCCCTGACTATAACACATTATCTCCCCTGACTATAACACATTACCTCCCCTGACACTGACATTACCTCCCCTGACTATAACACATTACCTCCCCTGACTATGACATTACCTCCCCTGACTATAACACATTACCTCCCCTGACTATAACACATTACCTCCCCTGACTATAACACATTACCTCCCCTGACACTGACATTACCTCCCCTGACTATAACACATTACCTCCCCTGACTATGACATTATCTCCCCTGACATTGACATTATCTCCCCTGACACTGACATTACCTCCCCTGACACTGACATTACCTCCCTTGACTAAAACACATTATCTCCCCTGACTATGACAATACCTCCCCTAATTATGTTGTTATCTTTCTTGATTTTGCTATTACCTTAATTATGATAAGTGTAAACACCTGTTCTAATTAAAAAGTGACTTACTGGCAAAAGACCGTGGCCGTGCATTTACTGGCTGAGCTGTTGGTCTGTTAACAGTTACGTAAGATCGAAGGTTGTTTTGTGAGGCATTCACGAGTCTGTCTTCTGTCATACCAGGTTGTGTGATCTTAGAACTGGAAATCAAAAGAGGCAGTGTACCTTAATCTATAACCTATTCAATTTTTACATACACTATAAGATATTTAACACAATAAATCATTTTTATTGACTATAACTTTTAACTACAAAAGTGTTATAGATTTGATAGCTTAGTCACAAACATTATTGCAAAGTTAGTCACAAACATTATTACAAAAAACTCAAATAGCTGCATTGCCAAATCAAATAAAACATTATGAATATGATGATACATTAACCATCCAATCAAACTAAATGTTACAAACCTGATAGTGTTTTGACCAATCAGCATCCTGTTTATATCCAACTCCAATATACGGGGTGTGTTCATTGCATTTGGATTTTGTGAACTAAGAAAGTTTTCTGGATCTCCTCTTACTAAAGAAGAGTTCATCTGCAAGGGAGACAAAAAGATAAAAAAAAAAATACAAAACAAACAAACATGCTGCAGGATAGCATGCCAGGCAATTATTTCAATATCCATTACTTTCATATCAAATAACAGATATTATGGATCTGAATATATTGTTAACAACATTTGGTGAAATCTTTTAACAAAATTCAATGAAATTCCATGGACATCCATTTTGCTCCATAATATTTTTTTTCACTTCATTCAGGTCTGACCATTGTTTCACCCAATTATTTCAAAGACAAATTTAACAAACTAAATATCATGATATATATAAGTGTGATTTGAAATGAAGTACATGTTTGCAATATTTGCCAAAATTACAAAATCTCACGAAGTTCCATTCGCTCCCCTACCCCATCCTTACAATGGAACAGATAAATAATCATACAATGATACACAGTACACGTGAACAAGTCCAAGATCAAAAGCAACAACTTACACTCCAGGTTTGCTTTTGGGATGTCCCGACCCAGTTTAGGGAGGCCCCAGATATGCCACCTTCATCTCCCTCCAGAGGGCGCTGTACTTCCTGTTTAGGCACTGTAGTTTCGTGCGTCATTGACTGTCAAAAGGAACATAAGTGGTGATCAGAATTTAGAAGAAGATCTGTGTCCAACCAGATCAACAATTACAATAAAGCTACTGTTCCATAATGACCTTATATACGCAGTCACATGCACAAAATGCATAACTTCTCAAAGATTCTCCATTCACTCAATCATAACCAATATATTCCATTGTTGTTTATCATTAAGTTATTCCCTATAGGTATCCATTGTGACATCATTTTATCTGAAAAGCATGTAGCAATGGTACTGACTGATCTCTGATATAGGTCACAGTGACCTACTTACCAGTGTTCTTGGTACTGACTGATCTCTGATCTAGGTCACAGTGACCTACTTACCAGTGTTCTTGGTACTGACTGATCTCTGATATAGGTCAATGACCTAGTGTTCTTGGTACTGACTGATCTCTGATATAGGTCAGTGACCTACTTACCTATATTATTGGTAATGACTTATCTCTGATCTAGGTCACAGTGACCTACTTACCAGTATTATTGGTACTGACTGATCTCTGATCTAGTCAGTGACCTTCTTACCTGTATTATTGGTACTGACTAATCTCTGATCTAGGTCACAGTGACCTACTTACCAGTATTATTGGTACTGACTGATCTCTGATCTAGGTCACAGTGACCTTACCTGTGTTGTTAGTACTGACTGATCTCTGATCTAGGTCACAGTGACCAACTTACCTGTATTATTGGTACTGGCTGATCTCTGATATAGGTCACAGTGACCTACTTACCAGTATTATTGGTAATGACTGATCTCTGATCTAGGTCACAGTGACCAACTTACCTGTATCATTGGTACTGACAGATCTCTGATCTAGGTCACAGTGACCTAGTTACCAGTGTTCTTGGTACTGACTGATCTCTGATCTAGGTCACAGTGACCTACTTACCAGCATTCTTGGTACTGACTGATCTTTGATATAGGTCACAGTGACCTACTTACCAGTATTATTGGTACTGACTGATCTCTGATCTAGTCAGTGACCTTCTTACCTGTATTATTGGTACTGACTGATCTCTGATCTAGGTCACAGTGACCAACTTACCTGTATTATTGGTACTGACTGATCTCTGATCTAGGTCACAGTGACCAACTTACCTGTATTATTGGTACTGACTGATCTCTGATCTAGGTCACAGTGACCTACTTACCTGTGTTGTTGGTACTGGCTGACCTCTTATAAGGCGCATATTAGAGGCAGGCGTTGGCGCAGGAGCAAACGATGATTTCTGGTCTCTGTGAGGTGATAAGTTTCGATGTGGCCTGCTTGGTCTCGTTAGTTTGCCTCCATAACGAGCATCTTTGATGTCTCTGGAAAAATGAAGATCATGGATTAAAACTTTGTCTTAATTCTAGTTATTTTCTAGCAGGTATTTCAAATTTAATTTTGATTGAAAAAAAAATCTCAAAAACATTGTTATCTCTGGTATTTCATACTTCATTTTGCTTGAAAAAAATTATTCTCGAAAACGAACTCTATGATATCAATAATGAATATGTATTTGTTTTTGAGGAAGAAGTCCTTTGATCACATAGGATTTGCACATAGAATAGCAAACTTTGCTATTGCCTCATGGCAAAAGGAAAATTTGAGATAAATATTGTTGCAAGATATCACACTCAGTCAGAAGTGATAAGTATTGTATTTTGTATAAGTCTATTATTTAGGAGATATAATCAACATATATCACTGTAATTAATCAATAATTAATTAATTAATGGATCAAGTGGGGAAATTCACTCTAAAGATATGGATTAGAAACTCTTTTTATAATGACATACGATACTAAGGGGAGATAATATTCAAAGGGAGATAATTCTTGTAATTTCATAATGTACATTGCATATGGGGAGACAACTCTTTTTAAGGGATGACGATACCATTAGCAGATGATAATAACATAACATTTGCAGAGAATATATACACTGTATTGCACATTTAATTAGGGCTTTTCACCATTTCGGTGAAAAGACCTATTGTTTTTGTTCTGTTTTTTATTATTATTATTATTAGCATTATTATTATTATTATTCTACACTTTTTTGTGTTCAAAATGATAAGAGGTATGTCAATGCCTTATTGTTATATTGTATGGCATGAGTTGATGGGGTGACCGCAACATTTTTAAGTAGGTTAAAAATCCAAGATGGCCGCCATGACGTCATACCTAAAAAGTTTAAAACAGCCATAACTCAAAAACCGTTTAAGATACAGCAAATATTTTTGATGTTTTATGTAGATCGTATAAAAGACTAACTTTTATTCAATTACAGCAATTAGGTCAAAGGTCAAACAAAAAAGTTCGCTATGGGGTCAAAGTTCACGAATTTTTATTTTTTTTATTTTGCGAATGTCATTCTGATGAATTTGGTGTCTTTTATTTTTTGGTAGCACTTCCGGTTAATGCTATATGCCATTTTGAACAATCCTTTGATCTTTGCTAAATTCCGGCCAAAATGTTTAACATTATATATTGTCGAACTGAATGACTAATATAGTCTGCAATTGCTATAGAAAAGACCCCTCTAATGCTCTCTAACGTTTGATATGATTTTCATCTTCATCAAAAAAACAAAATGGCCGCTATGACGTCATTAACAACAACGAGGACCCAATTTGTTTTCTTGTTTCACATACAAGTGCAGATTACATATAGTTACGAGACCGTGTTTTGTGAAGGTCAAATCAACAGTAAAGGTCAAATCAACAGTGAAGGTCAAATCAACAGTGAAGGTCAAATCAATAGTGAAGGTCAAATCAATAGTGAAAGTCAAATCAACAGTGAAGGTCAAATCAACAGTGAAGGTCAAATCAATAGTGAAGGTCAAATAAACAAGTACATAATTATCTAAAAGATTTTTTTTTATTAGCTTTACATCCTATTAACAGCCAGAGTCATGAAAGGATATGCCAGGTTTGTTGGTGGAGGAAAGCCTGAGTACCAGGAGGAAGACCACGGACCAACAGTCAGTACCTGGCAACTGCCCCACATGGGATTTGAACATGTGACTTAGAGATGGAGGGCTTGTGGTAATATATTTCTTACTAACTAGGCCACTGCAGCCCTTATCCTAAATGCATTTTAATAAAAAATAGTTCAAATGTTTTAAACACAGTCTAACTGCTAAAATTCTAATATTAATAATTCTAATATCTATACATGTAATTTAATTACTTTAAGATACATTAATTTGTTTTTCTTTGATTAAATAAAGCAATTACAAATATGATAAAAGATGCTCCACTGCCAACAGAGCATCATTGATATTCGTCATTTGAACAATAATTGGTGTTTTAATCGTGTATATATGCCTAATTAACACAAAATATAATATGAAATAATTTATTTTGCCTTTGGTGCATGCACAATCAGTACTTAATTCCATATAGAAGCTCAATGCTGGTTATGGTGTAAAGAAAGTAACTTTTTCAACTTTAAGAAAATACTAAATCATCAGCTCCTTTGTTTGATAGTGAAAAAATACCATTTGTCAGTGGTGGAGCATCTTTGATTCATGAATATATTGCAAATTTTTTTTTTTTTTTTTTTTTATTTTACAAAATAATGTCATGATATTACATGTGTTGCGAAGTGAATTATTAGTAGACAGAATAATACGAATAATTGTGGGCTCAATCAATTTATAACATGTATAGTAATACCTCTCTAACTCAAACCACAAGGGACTCGGTTAATAATTTGAGGAATACGAGGTATTTCAGGCATCGACAGTCAAAGTCTTTGATACCAATGTATGACAAACTATGCATGTAAATGACATTTGAATTAACATTTTTTTTTTCCATTTAAACATGTTTAAAAGCATTTTAATTATCTTAAAAGTGATTTTCAACTGTTGTGATAATAGAATTCATTATAGATGGATAAACACACTCATTCAAATGGGACTAATTTCCATACGTACCATGTGATACCTGATAACGTTAGTGCGGGACTAGTATCTGCAGTGGTGATGGAATAACACTTTGTAATCTTCCCACTGAAATGACGTTAGCTCGTGATATCATTTTTTTGACGTCATTCCATCACCAAAAGAAACAATAGTCCTGCACAAATGTTATCGGGTATTACATGGTACATGAATTAGCCCGGGCCAATTCCGTTAACCAACAAATCTATTGAGCGAAATACCCGAGTGTTCAACATATGAATATGAATTAAGGAAAGCAAATTTATATCTGTTTGAGGAATAAGGGGTATTTGACGATCAATATCTGTTTGAGCTATCCTGAGGGTTTTGTGACATGAAATATACAGACCTATCTGGAGCATTAGGTCAGGACTATGGGATCGGTTTGATGAAACTCGTATTCAAGGAATGCGAGTTCGAGTTAGAGAGGTTATGCAGTGTTATCATAATTTAAATTCTCTCACCGCACTGTCAACGGAGCATTAAGATATTTAAACCTGGAGAAACATAGAAATATGTCTTACATAATTATTAAGGTATAAGTATTAAATATGTTACGATTATTCTCAATGACTGAAACATACAATCAAGTACGGAACAATTGACCAATCGCAAGGCAGTATATAGTCACAACTCATGCTCGCAAATGCTCCTGTACTTATTCAATATCGCAGAAAATATTGAAGCATACATAATACAAAATGCAAAGTTAGGTGTGGTACTCAGTAAGTCTGATTGACAGCTGGCGATCTGTCCTATGTTACCTGAGCAGATATATTTATACTGCTTTTGTGTAATATATTTATATCTAGATGATATCAAGGGTGAATTTATCTGATGAAGTCAATTATTTTAATTAACCTGTTAAACAGCTAATTACTGTAATTAGTAAATAGACGACAGATTCCATAGAAATCTAGTTTAATGCTTAAAGTGAATAGTCGGGCAAAGAAAACCAGTCTAAATGCGTTCATTGGCCTTCCAAAAGTTCTCGCATATTAATACGACGGCCAAGTTCTGCTTAGTTTCCCAGTTCTGACCATTAAAGTAAAGAAAAATTGAAAGCATTGAAAGCGAGGCTGCGTGGAAATGTAACCACGGACATAGTGAGCCGGGAGGACGTTTTAGAATTTCCATACTTTAAATTAATTTCTTCGTACGCAGACAGATTTTGACGAGAGATTTTATTTTTCCATTTCATAAGAAATTATACTGGATACATTCACACCATTTTTACCGACTTTAGCTATCCTTGCCCGACTGTTCACTGTAAACATTATATTAACATATGAAATGAAACCATTGGTAAACCCAAAACTTGTGAAATAAGAAAAAAGTCATAATTTAACTGGAAAACTTGTAATTTAACTTTCCAACTCTTAAAATAACTTCCCTATTTGTAAAATAACCATAAGGTTGTAATTTTTACGCATTTTCAGTTAAGTTACGAGTTTTTTTCCAGTTAAATTACGACTTTTTCTTATTTACGAGTTTTGGGCTAACCAGTGTACTGATATGTATCTTAAAATTTAAACTGAATATTTAGTTGCCGGTAGGTCAGACCTATTCAGTAGATCTACCGATGGTACAATATCATTCAAAACCACGTTAGATAAGAATATTTTATATACACCCAGTAAAACAAAGATTTATTCCTTCAAAGAAAAGTGATTTTTAGATCTAATCAATAATTAAAATTTACCTGAATATAAACAATAAATAAACAGCTCCAATTAATGTAAACAAACCTGAAAAGACTTGAACCTCCCAGGGCCCAGACCCAATTTACCTCATATTCTTGTGTCTTACTGACCAAAGTTATTTGACTCATTCACCCCTGAAGACATATTTAGACTCTTCCAGATAAAGGACTAGAACAGTTCATTATGAGATTTCAGGGGTGAATTAGTTAAATACTGGAATGTGGTAATGTGACACTCAAAACAATGGCTGCTTCATTAAACTGATATCAATCTATTAAAGCGTCCCGCATGCGGTGGGGTCAATGTTAGGGGTCAAAGGTCATACTACCATTAATCTCAACAATGGATTGTATTGATATGACTCTGAACTTCTGTATTATCAAGGATTTATAAGTGAGCAGGATTTGTCACTGTCTCTTTACACTACTAAACACCATGCGAGGCGCCGATATGAACTGGTCCGGGAATAAAAACCATTTTTCCCAACAAGTACTTGTCTTATCGAGTCAAAAGAAACACCATTGTAAAGCTTAATAAATTTCACAACGTTTAGTCATTGATTTAAAGGCCCACTACCTTTCCGAAACGGTTTTTGATTTTTAAAATGGGAATGTAAAACGAGATTAATGATTTTGTAGAGTTGCAAAAGTTATTAACTTAACGTAAATTACACTACACTTATTATCACCTCCTAAACAATTTAATTAAAATAAGTAAAATATTAATTTTCATAACGCGGGTCGTCTTATGTTTTCCCCCGTCGTCCTAAATACCGCGCGGTAGTTGACTATCACTGCGGCAGACGGTAAAACAGCGAAATGACTCTCCATTGTGATCATATATTAAGCAGGAAATCTTGCATATGTTTGGTGTTGTAACCTCATCTTAGGCCATCGGTATATATTTTCTGAGGTAATTAATGTTTTTAAGAAATCTTTATATTTTGCGCCTGAAAGGTAGTGGGCCTTTAAGTACAGAAGATTTAAAAGAAATGCCTTAAATTTTCATTAAAAAAATACTACAGCTCATGAGATGACGGCCCGCTTCAGAAAGTAAGACCGTAACCCTCACACCCACAAGCTACATCAAAGGTTGTGCCGCCAGATATCAAAGAAAAATCTGTCGTAGTCCAATGTCACGATCAGTGCACAAACACAAAAGCACTTGCGCTGTATTCGTCCAAAACCCAGAGCAATGAATCCTTCTTACTTACAAAACCTTAGTATTATAAAGAAAATCATTCCAATTAAATAGTCTGGTGTCTTTATAGTGTATAGTTTTGAGGGTCAATCCGTGGTAGTTTCTTGATAAAGCTAAATTGACACCATATACCAAAATGTTCAATTGCTCATTCTCTTTTGGAAAAATAATAGAGTCAATATTTTTTACCATGCGGTGGGGTCAAGGTTATGGGGTCAAAGGTTGTATAGTCAAATACAATGATACAGGCTTTCAGTAGCTAGAACTTCAAGTTTAAAAGTAGATCACCTTTAAATTCCTCTTTTTTAGCGTTGAATATATAAGTATGTATTTATGTGTATCGGTATAGTTAATAGAACTTTACCTGCCCCGGTAGGAATACATGGGCTTGATGAGGAATATTCCTGATTCTTGTTCGATTGAGTCTAGAGTCTCCATCAGGAGGTTTGCCAGGCGAATTCGTTCAGATCCCATCTGGTCCATTTTGTCCGCCCAAGTCTTTGCACGCTGTAAAAAAAAAAAAAAAAAAAACTTCTTTATACGCCGTAATTTGTAACTAACCAGTGCGTTTAAGAATTGTAACAAAGGGAGTCGCTTATCATTGAACCAAAATGTTGTGGACGAAAAAAGTCAGCCACATCGCCACTCTTTCTGTACTCATTTGTATTTGTAAAATTAAAACCTATGCATTGTAATCAATGTTATTCTCAAAAATGTTGGTAACTTTTGGTAGTGAATAACATATTAAAGCTCTTCTTGATTCATGAGTATGAAAAATTTGGCACAAATATGACAATTTTAAAAACGATAATAAGAAATGATTTTTATCCCAAATCCCTTTCATAATAAATAAACACAGTTAGTAGACAGTTTAAATTTTATCAAAAAACTAACATTTCACAGATTTTGAAAACAAAATTAGTTTGAAAAATGTAGCCATCAATCTGCAAATTCGCTGCGGAACATTGGGTTAAATGAAATATAATTGTAGGTATATAAAACATATTCACCCTGGCAATTCATAATGGGTTATTCCAATCTTTAAAATGGAAGAGTTCATATGTGTCTTTAGGGGTGATTGAGTTAAGATACAATATATATATAGGTATAATTAATTCCGATAAAATAAATCATACCTCATTCTGTAGTGCCTCCATCTTGTCAAGAATTTCAAACACATTTTCATTCAGACTCTTGCTCTTTTTGACATTTTCTGGGAAATAAAAGACAAGAAAATTGGTGAAAGTTTGGAATTTTTTTTCATCATATTGATGTCAGCTAGATTACAGGATGACCATATCAAAATTTTCATCATTTTCTCATCGATTTCTACAATTTTCATGATTTTCACCATCGTGTAGAAAATTGATTTTTTACCATTGTCTTGTGGTCTAATCTGGCTATGAAGTATTATAAGATGCTTTCATATGTGGATATTAAGGATAGAGATATTCTACATTTTGTGATCCTGAGGGTAGAATATCCCTATCATTCATATCTAAATACGAAAGAGTATTTTTCTCTCATACCTTGACGTTTTATTGCAATTTTACTTCCATGATTTTTCGCCATTTTAAAATAAATTCGAAAACAATGCGACTGAAAGTCAATTCTCCATACATACAAATTGTGTGATATCTTCAACGCAAATTCCATTATTTGTATCTTTTAACATTAAAACTGTACCAAGAAAATAGTAATTTTGTTGATGCTGTGATGTCAAGAGGCTTTATTTCATGGTTAGCCATGCAATACAGCCTCAGGAGACATGAGTTTCTTTCATACCTACACGTGTAATACTGGCTGGTCCAGGGCAATACACTCATGTCTCCTGAGGCTGTATTGCATGGCTACCCATGCAATAAAGCCTCGTGACGTCACGGCGTCAACAAAATCTCTATTTCCCCGGTAAAATTTTAACATTTTTTTCACAAATATGACTGGTTTTACTATAAAGGATGCAAACAACGGAATTCGGTATGAAAATATCACGTTATTTTTCATGTATGGAAAATTGCCTTCCAGATGTCGATTTCTTCGAATTTATTTCAAAATGGCGGAATATTATAGCTGTGAAATTGCAATAAAACATCGAGGTATGAAAGAAAAATACTCTTTCATAAGTGGATGATAGGGATATTCTACCCTCGGGATCACAAAATGTTGCAAAACCCTCGGCAAGCCTCGGGTTTCACAACATTTTGTGACCCTCGGGTAGAATATCCCTATCCTTCATATCCACTTATGAAAGCGTCTTATATTATTGCCCTAGACCAACCAGTATTACACGTGTAGGTATGAGAGTATATATATATTTCATACATTTCTGAATAATTCAATTTAATAAGTTACACTCATTTCTATTGCTCAGAAGTTTGAGGTTATTTTTCCATAGACCAAAAGAAATGTACATCAAGTATTATGACATCACACATATAGAACGTTTTTGTGGGGAGTTTTAAGAGTGGCAGCTATTGGCAAAACTGAATTATTGGCTACTATATAAATTCGCCACAACTCAATTTGTTTAACTGTAAAAAGTAAATAAAAGCATGGAAATTAATGCCTACAGTACCTCATAGACACCTATGAAAAAAAATGTTTGTCCGTTTTTTGTCTATGACTTCATAACCCCAAAAGATATTGAGAATAATGCTTATAATTTAATTCAAATAACTCACTCAGGTACTAATTAGATACAAATTTCCGTGATTTTACGACTTTTACAATAAAACACATTGAGTTGTGTTGCAGTGATATCTTATCCAATAATTCAGTTTGGCCAATGACTGTGCCGCTTTTAAAATCCCCTGCGAAACCGTTTTGTATAATGACGTCATAATACTTGACATACAATTATTTCATTCTATTGAAAAATAACCTCAAAGATCTAACCAATAGAAATGAGTGTAACATATGAAATTAAATTTTTAAGCATTGATCTCAAGATCTTTTAGGTTTATGAAATATAGTCATAGGCTAAAAAACCGAACAAATTCGCGTCTCTATGAAATCCTTCTGCATCTATGACTTCATAAACCCAAAAGATATAAAGAACAATGCTTAAATATTTTTTTAATCAAATTGTCGTAACCATTGCAATGTCTCATAAAATTATCTTCCCCGCAAAAATCACAAGCTATTCTGTATTTGCATATTACAGAGTTATCTGCCCTTGTTTGTAGGTATTGATCGTGACGTCATGAGTTTGCAAGCGTAATATCATAATTTTGGGGAAAACTACGTGAATTGCACTCACGTGAAAATAACGACATCATAATGGACACCTACACACAAGGGAGGTTACTCTGTATTATACAAAGACATAATAAAACACCAGCTATACAGCAGTACAGGCTGACATTACTCACCTTCTATTTCCTTCATGCGACTATGGTGGACGTATTTACGAACAAGGTGAGCCAATCTCTGGGCTGGGAGTCCCACGTAATCCTCCATCTTGTCCAAAGCATCCTGGGAATCATATATTAATTTTTTTTATGCTTAAAAATTTTAATTTGAAGCTACATCAGAAATAAAATTCCATTTAACACCTATTGCATTGTTAACTTGTAAATGCAGAATTCTGTTTTTTTTATTTTTTTTATTTTTCAATAATATTTCTATAGGAAGAGACCCATTGCATCCATCAGGCTCCTGAAGTCAGTCAGTGATTTTATTAATTTGAAATTTTAATCTATGAAGAGTGTTTGATTTCATCAAACTCTGAATCCAGAAGAAGAGTTTGAGTTGTTTTGACCTTGCCCTCTGGTCCCTGGGGTTTGACCAGGACCTATATGGATATGATGTTAAAATGCTATCCCAGGCTATAAGATCTAAATCAAGTTTGACTCATTTCCTATGAAAAATTGAAAACAAGAGGCCCAGAGGGCCTGTATCGCTCACCTGGTTTTTTGTTAGTAATTATCACAATACTCTGACAATTAGAAAAATAAGCAAAATTGACTCCCAAAGTTTAATTTTGAATCACAACCATACAATGATGCTATTGATACCATACAAATATGCTATCCAATACATAGGTTCAGAGACAAAGTAATTTATATGAAAATAGTAGCCTAATTGACCTTTTTGACCTCGCATCTATTGCCGTTTAAGGCCCCGGGGGTCAGCCCTATCATTTGTACAATTTCAAATCCCAACCCTATTAGGATGCTACCATTGCATTATAAGTGCTCTTCCATTCTTAGTTGCAGAGAAGAAGTCGTTTATATGGAAATAGCCAAATTGACCCCTTTTGACCACGCCCTTCAGGCCCCCGGGGGTCAGCCCCATCATTTGCAAAATTTTGAATCCAAACCCTATAAGCTAAAGGATGTAACCATTGCATTATGAGCGCAATCCCATGTTAAGTTGCAGAGAAAAAGTCATTTATATGGAAATTGACCACTTTTGACCCCGCCCCTCAGGCCCCCGGGGGTCAGCCCTTTCATTTGCTCAATTTGGAATCCCCAGCCTACAAGGATACTACCATTGCATTATGGGTGCTATACCATGCTTAGTTGCAGAGAAGAAGTCATTTATATGGAAATAGCCAAAATGACCCCTTTTGACCCCGCCCCTCAGGCCCCCGGGGGTCAGCCCTATCATTTGCACAATTTTGAATCCCCAGCCTACAAGGATGCTACAATTGCATTATGGGTGCTATACCATGCTTAGTTTCAGAGAAGAAGTCGTTTATATGGAAATAGCCAAATTGACCCCTTTTGACCCCGCCCCTCAGGACCCCGGGGGGTCAGCCCTATCATTTGCATAATTTTGAATCCCCACCCTATAAGGATGCTACCATTGCATTATGGGTGCTATACCATGCTTAGTTTCAGAGAAGAAGTCGTTTATACGGAAATAGCCAAATTGGCCCCTTTTGACCCCGCCCCTCAGGCCCCCGGGGGGTCAGCCCCATCATTTGTACAATTTTGAATCCCCACCCTATAAGGATGCTACCATTGCATTATGGGTGCTATATCCCATGCTTGGTTTCAGAGAAGAAGTCGTTTATATGGAAATAGCCAAATTGACCCCTTTTGACCCCGTCCCTCAGGCCCCCGGGGGGTCAGCCCCATCATTTGTACAATTTTGAATCCCCACCCTATAACGATACTACAATTGCATTATGAGTGCTATCTCATGCTTAGTTTCAGAGAAGAAGTCGTTTATATGGAAATAGCCAAATTGACCCCTTTTGACCCCGTCCCTCAGGCCCCCCGGGGGTCAGCCCCATCATTTGTACAATTTTGAATCCCCACCCTATAACGATACTACCATTGCATTATGGTGCTATCTCATGCTTAGTTTCAGAGAAGAAGTCGTTTATATGGAAATAGCCAAATTGACCCCATTTGGCCCCGCCCCTCCAGGGCCCCCGGGGGGTCAGCCCCATCATTTGCACAATTTGGAATCCCCACCCTATAAGGATGCTACCATTGCATAATGGGTGCTATACCATGCTTGGTTTCAGAGAAGAGGTCATTTATATGAAAATAGCCAAATTGACCCCTTTTGACCCCGCCCCTCAGGGCCCCCGGGGGGTCAGCCCCATCATTTGCACAATTTGGAATCCCCACCCTATAAGGATGCTACCATTGCATAATGGGTGCTATACCATGCTTAGTTTCAGAGAAGAAGTCGTTTATATGGAAATAGCCAAATTGGCCCCTTTTGACCCTGCCCCTCAGGCCCCCG
The DNA here is from genome assembly GCF_041381155.1 of Argopecten irradians. Lineage (NCBI taxonomy): Eukaryota > Metazoa > Mollusca > Bivalvia > Pectinida > Pectinidae > Argopecten > Argopecten irradians. The sequence goes on along the minus strand of NC_091146.1, from coordinate 32,359,367 downwards.
GGGGGGGGGTCAGCCCCATTATTTGTACAATTTTGAATCCCCACCCTATAAGGATGCTACCATTGCATTATGGGTGCTATCCCATGCTTGGTTTCAGAGAAGAAGTCGTTTATATGGAAATAGCCAAATTGACCCCTTTTGACCCCGCCCCTCAGGCCCCCCGGGGGTCAGCCCCATCATTTGTACAATTTTGAATCCCCACCCTATAACGATACTACACAATTGCATTATGAGTGCTATCTCATGCTTAGTTTCAGAGAAGAAGTCGTTTATATGGAAATAGCCAAATTGACCCCATTTGACCCCACCCCTCAGGCCCCCGGGGGGTCAGCCCCATCATTTGTACAATTTTGAATCCCCACACTATAAGGATGCTATCATTGCATTATGGGTGCTATCCCATGCTTGGTTTCAGAGAAGAAGTCGTTTATATGGAAATAGCCAAATTGACCTCTTTTTGCCCCGCCCTTCAGGCCCCGGGGGGGTCAGCCCCATCATTTGTACAATTTTCAGTTAGTAGCCCATAAGGATGCTACCAGTCAAATTTTGTTGAAATCCGACCAGCGGTTATGGAGAAGAAGTCGATTGTTGACGGACGCCGGATGCCGGACGCCGGACGCCGCGGTATCCCATAAGCTCACCTCGGTCCTTTGGACCAGGTGAGCTAATAATGTTCATAAATGTGTTTCCCTATACCAACTATATATTGAACCCCTCCTCAAGGGAAAATCTGAAACCCTAGAGCTATGAAATTCACAAATTGTGTAGTAAGAGAGCCCTGAGATTTTTCAATCTATGAAGAGTATTTGGTTCCATCAAATCTGTGAATTCAGAGGAAGATTCTTTTAAATTTTAGCCTTTTTTGACCCCTTTTGGCCCTGCCCCTCTGGCCCTGCCCCTCTGGCCCTACCCCTCTGGCCCTGCCCCTCTGGTCCCCGGGGGTCAGCCAGGATCAACTTGGTTATGATGCATAGAATAGGTCATAGGTCATGAGACTCAGGTGACCTAAAAAAATGTTATAACTCAGAATGCAACAAAATTGGCGAGATTAATACAAAGAGTTATCTCCCTTACCTTGTATTGATCGGGATTCATTTTCTGATCATTTACCGCTCTCTTCATAATTTTGGCATTTCGCTCCGAGTCCAGACGAGTAAACATAATAGCAGAGTCGTTGGTTCCCTGTAAATAATCGAACAAGAATATTTTCCATTCCATTTTTCAAAAAACATTTTGCTTAAAGGCTATTATTCTTGAAGAACACTGTCTACCCATTGTAAACACAAGATTTTGCCATTAATATTTTTTTTCTTCAAAGTTTTTAGACAGCTAAGCGTTTACTTACATGAGGTGATGTTGTGTCAGATTGAGGCCGTAGTCGGCTTGACGATCTTCCAAGGTTAGACAACTCTCGCTGTAAATCGTTGATTGTGTCCTGCATCTCCATCATAACAACAGTGTTATGTCTGTAACCATAGCAACAAAAAATATCAAATAAAATTTGTCAATAAAGCAACAGAAAAATATCAAATTATGTCTGTAACCATAGCAACAAAATATATAAAATGAAATTTGTCAATAAAGCAACAGAAAAATATCAAATTATGTCTGTAACCATAAGAAACAGAACAAGAGGCCCAGAGGGCCTGTATCGCTCACCTGGTTTGTAATGCCAAATAATGTTCTGAATACATGCAGGTTCATTGTTTCTTTTCTGAAGGAATTCTAATATAAACCTCTAAACCCCCTATTGGCCCCCACCCCTCCTGCCCCCTGAGGGTCAGAGCCAAAATTTATACAAGTTCTGTCCCCCTTCCCCAAAGGATGTTTGTGGCCAAATTTGGTTACAATCCATGCAGAACTCTATGACTAGTAGCGATTTAAAGGATTTACCTCTATTTCCCCTATTGGGCCCCACCCCTTCTGCCCCCGGGGGACCAGAGCTAATATTTATACAAGTTCTATTCCCCATCCCCCAAGGATGTTTGTGGCCAAATTTGGTTACATTCCATTCAGAACTCTATGACTAGTAGCGATTTAAAGGATTTACCTCTATTTCCCCTATTGGGCCCCACCCCTCCTGCCCCCGGGTGGCCAGAGCCAAAATTTATACAAGTTCTGTTCCCCTTTCCCCAAGGATGTTTGTGGCCAAATTTGGTTACAATCCATGTAGAACTCTATGACTAGTAGCGATTTAAAGGATTTACCTCTATTTCCCCTATTGGGCCCCACCCCTCCTGCCCCCGGGTGGCCAGAGCCAAAATTTATCCAAGTTCTGTTCCCCTTCCTCCAAGGATGTTTGTGGCCGAATTCGGTTACAATCCATGCAGAACTCTAGGACAAGTAGCGATTTATAGGATTTACCTCTATTTCCCTTATTGGGCCCCGCCCCTCCTGCCTCCAGGGGGTCAGAGCCAAAATTTATACAAGTTCTGTTCCCCTTCCCCCAAGGATGTTTGTGGCCAAATTTGGTTACAATCCATGCAGAACTCTAGGACAAGTAGTGATTTATAGGATTTACCTCTATTTCCCCTATTGGGCCCCGCCACTCCTGCCCCCGGGGGACCAGAGCCAAAATTTATACAAGTTCTGTTTCCCTTCCCCCAAGGATGCCTGTGGCCAAATTTGGTTACATTCCATTCATAACTCTTTGACTAGTAGCCATTTAAAGGATTTACCTCTATTTCCCCTATTGGGCCCCGCCCCTCCTGCCCGCGGGGGGCCAGAGCCAAAATTTATATAAGTTTTGTTCCCCTTCCACCAAGAATGTTTGTGGCCAAATTTGGTTACAATCCATGTAGAACTCTATGACTAGTAGCGATTTAAAGATTTACCTCTATTTCCCCTATTGGGCCCCACCCATCCTGCCCCCGGGGGGGCCAGAGCCAAAATTTATACAAGTTCTGTTCCCCTTCCCCCAAGGATGTTTGTGGCCAAATTTGGTTACAATCCATGTAGAACTCTATGACTAGTAGCGATTTAAAGGATTTACCTCTATTTCCCCTATTGGGCCCCACCCCTCCTGCCCCCGTGGGGGTCAGAGCCAAAATTTATACAAGTTCTGTTCCCCTTCCCCCAAGGATGTTTGTGGCCAAATTTGGTTACAATCCATGTAGAACTCTATGACTAGTAGCGATTTAAAGGATTTACCTCTATTTCCCCTATTGGGCCCCACCCCTCCTGCCCCCGGGGGACCAGAGGCAAAATTTATACAAGTTCTGTTTCCCTTCCCCCAAGGATGCCTGTGGCCAAATTTGGTTACATTCCATTCAGAACTCTATGACTAGTAGCCATTTAAAGGATTTACCTCTATTTCCCCTATTGGGCCCCGCCCCTCCTGCCCGCGGGGGGGCCAGAGCCAAAATTTATACAAGTTCTGTTCCCCTTCCCCCAAGGATGTTTGTGGCCAAATTTGGTTACAATCCATGTAAAACTCTATGACTAGTGGCGATTTAAAGGATTTACCTCTATTTCCCCTATTGGGCCCCACCCCTCCTGCCCCCGGGGGACCAGAGGCAAAATTTATACAAGTTCTGTTCCCCTTCCCCCAAGGATGTTTGTGGCCAAATTTGGTTACAATCCATGCAGAACTCTAGGACAAGTAGCGATTTATAGGATTTACCTCTATTTCCCTTATTGGGCCCCGCCCCTCCTGCCCCCAGGGTGTCAGAGCCAAAATTTATACAATTTCTGTTTCCCTTCCCCCAAGGATGTTTGTGGCCAAATTTGGTTACAATACATGCAGAACTCTATGACTAGTAGCGATTTTAAGGAAATGTTGACGGACGGACGGACGGACGGACGACGGACGGACGGACGGACGGACGACGGACGCCGCGCCATGACATAAGCTCACCGGCCCTTCGGGCCAGGTGAGCTAAAAATATCAAATTATGTCTGTAGCCATAGCAGCAGATAATATTAAATTATGTCTGTAACCATACCAACAGATAGAGATCAAGTTATGTCTGTAACTATGGCAACAAAAAAATCAAATTATGTCTCTAACCATAAGCAACAGAAAAATATCAAAATATGTCTTTAGCCATAGCAACGAATAAATAAATATCAAATTATGTCTGTATCCATAGCAACAGATAGATATCAAATTATGTCTGTAACCATAGCAACAGATAATATGTGACCATAGCAGAATATAGTAAACAACTACAGCAATACAAACACAAATACAACACAAACGGTATCGGGTATCACCTGGTACGTGAATTACTCATTACTATAAAAAACGATAATTTTTTCACTCCTCCATTTTGTATTTCCTTAACCTCTAATTACCTGAGCTGTTCTTCGTGCTTCCTGGTATCCGTTGTTAACTGGAGTTGTCTGTATAGTAAAGATTTCAAGGATGAATTAAAAATGTAACAGATAAAAGAAATGTTGGGTTGTAGACATACTGTATTTGCTGAAATTACGACCCAGGGGGCTTAAAAAATTGTACATAATGTAGCGCTTATAAGTGAGCAAAAATGTAAGTTCTAAGCGAAAAATGTCAAGGCTCAAATGTAAAAGACTCACATGTTCATGTAACATGGGATGAAATGCTGATGTGAGAGACATTACATGCTATAAAACATTGTTAAATCTATGGGATGGGGACATTATACAACTTCAATTTGTTTTCAGGAAAAGGGGAGGGGCACTTATAGAGGGAGGGCACTTATAGGGGAGGGGCACTTATAGGGGGAGGGGCACTTATAGGGGGAGTGGCACTTATAGAGGGAGGGGAATTTATAGGGCGAGGGGCACTTATAGGGGAGGGGCACTTATAGAGGAGGGGCACTTATAGGGGAAGAAGCACTTATAGTGGAAGAGGCACTTGTAGGGAGAGGGGCACTTATAGGGGGAGGGGCACTTATAAGGGAGTGGCACTTATAGGGGAGGGGCATTTATAGGGAAAGGGCACTTATAGGGGGAGGGGCACTTATAGGGGAAAGGGCACTTATAGGTGGAGGGGCACTTATAGAGGAGGGGCACTTATAGAGGAAGGGGCACTTATAGGGGGAAGGGCACTTATAGGGGAGGAGCACTTATAGAGGGAGGAACACTTATAGGGGGAGGGGCACTTATAGGGGAGGAACACTTAAAGGGGGAGGTGCAGGTATTAGGGAGGGGGCTAATTACTGTGAATATGGTTAATGTTTTGTAAATTTGTATCCTTCTTACAGACATATAAGGATATGTCAGGTTAAGGTGGAGGAAAGCCGGAGTTCCTGGAGAAAAGCCACAGACCTACAATTTACTAACCAGATTTACTAACCAGCAGTCAGTGCCTGACAACTGCCCCAGTGATGAGAGTCAGACTCACAACCAAGAGATGGAGAGCTTGTGGTAATATGTCTAGACATCTTTACCACTCAGCCACCGCGCCCTAGAGATGGAGAGTTTGTGGTAATATGTCTAGACATCTTGACCACTCGGCCACCACGGCCTAGAGAAGGAGAGTTTGTGGTAATATATCGACACATCTTTACCACTCGGACCCCCCTTTTAAGACATAAATAATTGATTGACCATTTGCATTCTGCATTTGACATTTAATCAATTTTATTTCAATCAGTTTAACGTCAAACAATGATAAAAACCTTTCATCATTCTTCCGAAATTCCATAGTGTCAACTGAATCGGATGACAATGAGAGTACAAGGCGGGATATGATCATCATTATGGTAAATACAGACAAACCTGTCCATAAAGACCACCCCCAGGAGACAGAGGAAAAATGGTCTTTATAGTCAGGTGGTCTTTATACACAGGTTGAATTATGTTGAAATTGCCAGGTACTGACTGCTGATCGGTGGTTTATCTCTGGGTACTCTGGTTTTTCTCCACCATAGCTAGCACCATAAAGAACCTGGCTGTTAATAGGATGTAAAACTAAACGAACCAAAAGTGTTGAAATTAGCCATTTGGGACATTAGCAAAATGGTCTTATTAAGCAAGTGGTCGTTATACAGTGGTGGTTGCTAAGACAGGTTTGACTTATAAATAAGGATTATTATGGTAAATTTTTAGGACAAAAATCTATATTACCATACTTGCCAATCCTCCCATTTTGAAGGGAGACTCCCAATATTGAACCCTCATTTCAGGCCATTTTAGCAAGTCAAAATTTTTTAATATTCAAAATGTCAAAAATCTGACTATACTGTCAGAGAGACTAGTTCAAACTTTGCAATAGCAACCTTTGATTTATAGCAACCTTTGATTTCTTCATAGGGGGTTACTAAGTAGACTTTCTTGAAGTTAAAAGTTTAAACATGTGAAATTACCCCCATGGGAATTTCAAAAAGTTGGCAAATCTTACAATCTGTCATACTGGTCTTGAAGTTCCCGGAGAGCTATACGTTCCGAGACGTCACTTTTTGCGGAAAATTGGGAGTGGTGACTGGCTCGTGTGACGGTAGGTCCTCGACCAGACTCGGCAGACTTAGGACCAACAGCGGCCTGTGTTGTGTCCCTAGATATGACCATACCTCCACCAGTAAGGGACGATACCATTGGCTCCTGAAATATGTAACGGGCATCATCATTGGTCCATAATTTATCATCAGTAGTTACTGTATGCTTGTAACTTGTTTTCAAATGCTGTTAAATCTACCAAAATTTGTGACAGTTAAGAAATCACAAATATTGATCATTGCGAAAAAGTTTTCAACAATTGTGCAAGACCTTGCATCACAAGATTAAATCGCCGTAAAAAAAGAGTTGTTCTGCAGTCATATCGTGAAATAAATGTTGCCGAGAAAACGCTTGGAATCAAAACCTGAAATTAAATTCACCAAGAAAATGTTTGGAATCAAAACAAGAAATCAAAGTCGCCGAGGAATATTTAGACTCCTCAAGTCCAAGAGATATTAATCTAAATTAAAAATTGCTTAAAATAGATAGTAAACTGATGTCCTGACTTTGTGTCCTATTTGTCCATGATGTTACAGTTACTTACCCTGTCTGCCTGGATAAATCGTGTCCTAATTGTAAATGTCCATGATGTTACCTTTACTTACCCTGACTGCCTGGATAAATCGTGTCCTAATTGTAAATGTCCATGATGTTACCTTTACTTACCCTGTCTGCCTGGATAAATTGTGTCCTAATTGTAAATGTCCATGATGTTACAGTTACTTACCCTGTCTGTCTGGATAATACTGGACAAAACACTCAGGATCTCCTCAAACACTGCAGTAATAAACAAAAGTTAAAAATAAAAAAAAATCTGATTGTCTCCCTTTAGCAGTTTGAAAATAAAGGACCATCAATATATCACCTTGACAAACACCTTGGAATAGTTGGAAATGATAACAAATGTTTGTATCTCTGACTTTTCTGTCAATGCCAAAAAGACTTTTAAAATAACACAATACCATGTCTAAGGGTAATGTAAACAGACTCAAGATTTAGGAGTTTCTAGATTTAAATTTTCCATGAAATACATATCCGTTTACACACAACTTATCGGTCTTTGCATATTGCAGAGTTGCCTCCCTTGTGGATAGGTATCCCTTTTGATGGCGTTAGCCTCAGAAACACATGATGTCATAATCAAAACCTACCGGCAAGGGCAGATAACTCTGTAATATAGATAACAGAGCTGTGCTGTCCACTGTGTATTGTCAGTGGAGGACCAGCTACATGGGAAAAAAATGTATGCCCGACTACAAAGTTGCCAGTCACGAGCAGATGGACAGGCATTAATTTTGAATATCTATCCACAAGGACAGATAACTCTGTAATATACAAATACAGAATAATTACCATGATAGACATTGTGAGTCATCCCTTCAATCTGAGGCTCCACTTTGCCAGTACTGTTAAATTTCTTGGTATCAATGTCCTCCAATATCTCGCTGGGCTGCAGCATATCTATAAATAGACAATCTATCAATCTGACAACCTCCATACAATGACTTATCATAAACCTCTGTAGTCTGACACGCCGAAACACATCATTGAGTTTTGAACATTCATGACCTTTGACCTTGATTTGTTTTGCAAGCTGACAAAGTGTTAACACTGGTCACTAAACAACACATTTTATTAGGCTTCCTGTCACATCAAACAGAGCTTTGCTTTTGACAATCAAATTGATATATGGGTAGTGATTTCTTGTGAATTTGAAGAAATTCTTTAAGTATAATACAATGATTAATTTTTCTTTGTTTCTGGCTTTCTGGTTGGCCTTAATTCATTTTTTTCATTCCACAATGAAAAAAAATCTGAAAATGGGGCGGAAACCAGACGTTATCTTGGCGTCACAATAGAAACATTGACGTTGCATATTGATTTGAAAAAAGAGAATCCCTTGGAAAAAATCAATGGAATCGTACGTGTTAACGTATTTCATTTTATAAAGTAGCCTGGAAAATCAATTATAAACATTGAAGTCACTATTTTTTTAATTTCATCAGGTTATAAAATAAATTTTGTTTGCAAACTTTTGTAATAATCCGTTATGAAATTAAAAAATATTGACTTCAATGCTTAAATAAAAGATAAATTCATGCACTTTTCAAACACTTTTCTCCCAATTTCAGTACAGGTACATTTGTATTTTTCATCGCAGTGCACACCGTGTCTCCATGAAAAGAATTTTTTTTCATCAGAACCTACCTCTGTCTACCATCAGTTTACTGAGAGCATTCCTGAATTGGACCACACCTTCATACAGGCGGAGGTATTCCGAGACGATGGGATGGTCCGCAGAAACATTTGACAATCTGACGAAAAAAATAAAAAAAAATAACATGCAATTACATGTATAACAATATCAGACCTAATATTGACTGATCGCCAGCTGTCAATCAAATGCCCCAGGGGTGGGGATTACTCTGTTTTTAAAAGTCACAGACACTAATAAATGTAAACCCTAAGTTCTGCACAATAACTAAATTAAACCTAGAACTTTGCCAGAAATATACCCACAGATCAAATTTAGTAATAACTCCATTAATAGGGGCCTAAGTTCTGCTCTAACTAAATCAAACTATGAACATTTTAATTGGGTACCCTTTTATGCAAGGGGGGGTACTTTTTATGCAGGAAGAAATATATCCGATACCTTTTGGAAGGGGGTACTTTTTATGCATGACACCTGGTACCAAATGTGACTTTGCATTTTGTATTTTACATATTTGCTATGACATTGAATAGGTACACGTACGTTTGAGAGATTCAAGATTCAAGATTCAAGAAATTTTATTTTACGTCGCATATCAGAAACAAATACAACATTAGCACTGTAGTGCTATTCTCGCGAAAAACATAAGTATATTGTAATTTAACAATGAAATGGCTGGCAAAATATCACAGACATAATTATACACTGATAGACTTTACAATGGCAATGACACAGAAAATATTATAACATTTGAAGTAAGCATTAAGTCACATGGAGTAAAAAGGTAAGTTAATATTGAACACTAGTATATCACACTGGTGTTACTATAGAGTATTAAGACACTGGTAGAGTGTAATATACATATACCCGGTACATGTATGCCAATATGGCAAAAAGTTAAAATTGACAGAATAAACACGAACATAGTGTATTTTAAAAGTCATATCAATCAAAGAGATATGTAAAAAGTTTAGCTAAAGATAACAGATAAGATTAATGTGTTGAGAGGATGAGACGTGACTGTCTGACAATCAGTCAACTGTAGTTAATTCATAGGAAACACAGGCATATATATATAGAATGCAGTAAAATTTAAAAAAAGCATAAAAAAGCAAGATATTGGAAAAACGGAAAAGGTGAAAAGGAATATCAATGTCAGTGAAATCTAGATCAAAACAAAATTGATTTTTCATATTTTGTCTGAAATGATGACAAAAAATCAATAAGACTTACAAAACAGATGAAATGTTTCATAATTATGACATCAAAAAGCATTATGTTTCAAAATGAGCTCCTAGCTTGTATCTGTCGAAATATTTTTACATTCTGCAGTTGAATATAAACTTTCTGTAAGGTGAATATTATTCATTTATTGCCCTGGAGACGTGGCGATTTGTTTACCTAAGGCATGTCATTTTTACCGTGGGTAATGACATGATGATTGTTTTTAATCACGTGATCCTGTATCGACTAATCAGGGGTACTAATACATGGATGAGGTATAAGGTGTTTTGTCGCCCTTACACGTGACTGTGGTTCATCGGTGAGGTATAAAAATATCTATTACATTAAAGAAAATATTATATATCTATAACATTATCTCCAGCGACAGATAGTTTAAATGATTTATTACCTATGATGATTTTACGCAAAAAAGATACCTTTCAACTTTGACCTCTGACTTACTTGGATGAACTTGGACCTTTCTGCCCTGGGGGCGGGGATGTACCAATCTCCATAGTCTGTTCTCGCTTCATATCTGAAAATAAATAGATAAATAAACAAAAAAATCAATAAAAAAGTAAATAAATATATAAATATTAAATAAAAAAAATAGATAAATAAATAAAAAATAAACAAATAGATAAATAATAAATAAATTGTCTCCCCTTTTCATGAATTGGACCAATGGCATCACCTTGATGAACTCCTTTGATTGTTTGAAAAAGGAATTGTTTGATCTGTGAGAAAGAAAAAATATTGACCAAGGGCAGAAGTTTTTCAGAATTTCTCCAACAATTACAAAGTAACAAATATTGACACCTAACCTTCAACTTCGTTATACGGAATATCATCATCATCATCTTCGTCTATGAGCTGGTCATCCTCCAGCGATCTTTGTGAAGGGATTGATATCGCAGGTGACTTGGTTCGGCGATCTTCGACAGCTGCACGAACCTCACCCAACTTGTTACGATATTCCTTCCTCAAAGAAGCACGACTAAGTGCAGAGGACGCACGTATCTCCTCCTCAGTTTTAGGTACCATCTGAGTCTGGGTCTGTGAAAAGTTTGAAATAAAAACATCATTACAACATCATCAACATTTTAAAAAGTCTTTGTTAGCTGAAAGCTTGATATTTGAAATATTGTAATAGTAAGTAAAGAACATTATATATGTCTGGTTCAATAAAATGCTTGAAATGTAGCAATACACTCAAATTAGTCTTGATCAACAAAATGTTTGCAAACAATATTTGACACATCAAAAAATCATCTTACACTATATAGAAATGCATTTCTTAATGATTACTAATGACAAAACATTGAATTTGCAAATAAAAATGTAATTCAGAAATCTGAAATTAAATATTTATTTTAAGAAGAAAAACTAATTTCTGTCTTGTAATATGATAAGGGAATTATTGTTATATTTATTGAAATTTAATTAAGCTGGGAAATACATTAATTAGATTTGTCTGTATATATATCAAAACATGATAAGACTTGCATCAATATAAGTACATGGTATATTTGTTCCACATGAGTTGATGTTAGTTTGGGACATTATTAAATTCTGTAAATGCATTCTGGTGTGATACACAGTACACAAATATATACTAGGGGACTGCATGTGCATTTGTTACCGCTTGCGCTCAGAAGGACGATTGTCGGCCAAGTACACTTAAGTCACTGAAAATCAGAATTGGGTTAAAGGACTATGTAAGTGTACATTGTGCCAGTTTTCTGTCCCCAAATCTGCAAAATCTTCAAACCTGTTATTTAGTAATTAAATTGGAGAATTTCAGATACCAAGTGCATCTCTGAAACAACTGGTATGACAGTTATGCATTATTGCCGATGCAGTTGCCATGGTAACCATTCAAAATATGCATAAATTAAGCAAATTTGGAAATTTTGTCATTTTAACCGATACTTCGCTGTTTTTATTCTCGAAAACATAGCGCGCATACAAATTTGATATTTCTCTTTAAGATTTATCTTAAGTGCCTAGATATTTTCAGAAAATATTAAGTTTGTTCAAGATTTCGCTTTATTGTGTTTTAGATAGAAACTATAAAAAATAGGCCAAAAATGACAAAAAAAACTATAGATGAATCAAGGATGAAATTAAATACAGACACTTAATTTTGTAGCACTTCACTGAAAATTGATGGATTTGGCTACGGAAATGAGGTCAAACCATATATTAAATAAATATAATTAAAGTCCTTTATTACTATAATAGATTTTCTGGTTAATATTTACATTGTATGTAACATCATAATACCTTAACCCCAACAGTTAACAAAACTCAGTCTCGGATGTTAGATCTAAAAACTAAACATTTTTCTTAAAGGCCCACTAACTTTTCGAAACGGTTTTGGTTTTTAAAATGGGAATGTAAAATGAGCTTAATAATTTTGAAGAGTTGCAAAAGTTATTAACTTAACATTAATACTACACTTATAATCACCTCCTAAACAATTTAATTAAAATAAATAAAATGTTAATTTTCATAACGCGGGTCGTCTTATGTTTTCCCCCGTCGTCCTAAATACCGCGCGGTAGTTGACTATCACTGCGGCAGACGGTAAAACAGCGAAATGACTCTCCATTGTAATCATATATTACGCAGGAAATCTTGCATATGTTTGGTGTTGTAACCTCATCTTAGACCATCGGTATATATTTTCTGAGGTAATTAATGTTTTTAAGAAATCTTTATATTTTGCGCCGGAAAGGTAGTGGGCCTTTAAAGATGCTCCATCGCTGACAGAGCATAAACGATACCTATATCATTTTTGACAGTAATTGATGTTAAGTTGAGAATACAATGTCATATAGATGTATAATCATCACAAAAATACATATATGGCCATACGAAAAAATATTTGTGTTTCCGGTAAACCGACCGATCGGCTATAAAATCAGTGCCTACTCAAAAACTTTTTATCAGTTTTGTCCTCAAGCAAACAAATAACAACCCAAATTTTGTGTGGTTTTTAACAAAATCCGGAATTTTGGTACAAATTCTGTCAATTTAAGACACCAATAACCTCCTGGGAATCAAATCCATGGTGTATATAAGGTTGAATAAAGTCTATTTCAGCTTTTCACTGCAAGAAACTGGGATAAAGAGAAAAAAAATATTTAAAAAAAAAAAGTCCCTACCTACCGACCCTTCCTTTTTAAAAGGAGTTACCGGAAACAAGAATATTTTTTTATTTGGCCTAACATAAATATAAGTTATAGGTATTCTAGCCTGGTCATATATCTTTGTAGAGAAATTATTTCTTTTTATTTATATAATCCATTCACCCCTAAAATTTCACAATGGACTAGTCCAGTCTTTGATTTAGAAGAGCCTAAATGTGTCTTCAGGGGTAAACGGTTGAAACTTAAGTATATACTGTAACACAATATCTATACAGTGTCAGTTAGCTATAAGAAAAGTTTTAAATATACCCTCTCATTTTACCAGACCCTACATATTGAAATGAATACTAAATGTGTGTTCTGTTAAAACTTAATTAACACTTGATTTATAATTTGTCTTTTCTTAACTTAATTAAGTTAATTAAGGATTAACTTATTTATTTTTTTGTATTATGCATCTCCTACTAATCAGTTTCACTTGTGTATAAGCCGTAAAGGCCAAAATTTTTTACGATTTTTTCTGGTCTTTGTACACATCAAAGCCACACGTTATCTCAGCCAATCAAAAGCAATGTTTTAAATGGCAATGCCATTTTTTCCTTTATGGGCTGATAAAGTAAATTTTAAGCCAATGAAAAGGCTTGTTACATGCAAAACTGAATTATATAACACAATAAACGTCATCTACAAAGCTCAGATAATGAGGTCCATAGGATATAAATGAATTTTAATGGCAGATATATCTAAGATAAAATACCCAGTCAAACCTGCCTTAGAGACCCGACCTTTGTATAACGACAACCTGCCTATTATGACCAGTTTGATACAACAATGCCCTTGTCAAGTGGGTGGTCTTTATAGACAGGTTTGACTGTTTAGCTAGAACCCTAAATGTTCTGCTCATAAAATATGAAAGATTTTCTTGTTTGTAAAAAATGTTTACCAGGCATAGGTTTCTTTTTTGAGAGAGAATTCAAGAAATAGAAATGAAAAAAAAAGATAAAGTCTACAGGTATACCATATTTGACCCAATAAGCATCCATGGAAATTAAAAATTGAAACAAAAAGGGGGCTCTTAATACGACAAAATGTGGAAAAGTCTTTTATAAATCATTGTGAAAAAATCAATAACGAAACCTACAGTTTTCGCATTTTCAGTCTGCATTTGATTCATCAATGTACGTAGCATTGGTCTAAGAAAGATGGGTATAGACAGGGACGGCAGGGCTTATAGAGTCGAATATGGTATAAGTACAAAAGTAATGATCCTAGCCGGTAGTCTGCATTTGAGTTATCTGCCCTTGCAAGTATGGAATGATTGTTATGTCATATTTTTATGGGTGCCGCTTCATGCTTTTCTGGGGAGTTGTGCACACAATATCAAGACGTCACAATCGATACCTATATGCAAGGGAGATAATTCAGCAATATACAAAGATGGAAAAGTATACAAAACATAGATTTTCCTGGTACATGTATACAAAAAAGTTTGGTGATTGTGCTTCATATCAGTCATCAGACTGAAATAATGAAATATACATAATGATATACAAATTTCTTGAGAGTCTGTGCATTTCCTGTGTGTTGTAAAGTAAAGTGCCCTATAGTAAATAAAGGGAGATAATTTTAGCATAAGTAAGATAATTTCATCATACATGCCATAAATAAAATTCAGCAAATTTTTCTTAAGCCAGAATTGTAAGAAATTAATTTTAATTAGGTTGTACTGCTTTATTTTTTAAGAGAAAAAAAAGTATTGTTAAACCAAAAAAGGTAATCAATTTGTACCCAAGTTATCTCCCTTTGCTAGTAGAAATCTTTAATTATTTTTCAGGTCACCTCTGAGGGAGTGACAAAATCTCCCATGATGCTTTGCGTATGAATGGTTAGTATGTTGTTCTCATCTATAGTTTCCTGAATCCTCCGCACTGGTCGAACATTCTCAATTTTGTCTAGTTTAGAAATAGATTTCTTAACAGAGTTATCTCCACTTGTGTTGGGATCTGTGGTTACTTTTGACGGAAATGAGTTTTCTATAACCACATTTACTAGACTATTTCTAACTGGTAATGGCTCTGGAGAAGTGACATATTTTCTCGAAGACGACAAGTCTGAATCTGATTCTTTTGTCTTCGAGGATATTTGTTTAGATGGTGTATCATCACGATCAGGTCTTGTGGAATTATCTTTCATTAATGGCAGGCCTGTGACCTTCAACTTCTCAAGGTCATATAATGAAGGGTCAAACTGTTCTGTCATAACCTCTGGCATTTTAACCTTTGACCTTATGACCTTTCCTTTAGCTTCAGGCTTTTGAAGTTGGAATTCTGATCCAATTCTTATTGTTTCAAATCTAGAATTTTCTGGTTCAGTATACCTGTTTATATGACAAGACATTCTGTCTATATTTAGAGCCTTGTCTTCCATATGATTGGCCACTGTTTCATCGCCATGGTTACTGGTCCAATCGTCTTTGACACCAGTAACAATTTCTTCCTTTGGGTATGTGATATCAACCTTTTTTATGAACTCTATAAACTCAGACCTTGACTCTATGACCTCTGACCTTGAGGTTGCTGATGACCCCTGACTCTTGACCTTTGCACTGCAATCAGAGACAGACAACACCATCTTAAGATCTGATTGATTTGTTTTTTCTTCAGAGATGAGAGTCATTGATTGGTCAATCTTTACAGCCTCATTCTGGTCATTGGAATTGTGCGATTTCTCAATGCTGTCATGTGATTGGTTAAAGTCATCAGAACAGGCTTTTGATTGGTCATTTGAAACATTGCTTTGATCTTTAACTCTAACAGACTCATCTTTTAATTCAGAAATGCATACAATGTCTGGAGAATTCTCTACAACTCCTGAAGACTGCAAGTCTGCATTATCTTCGTTATCAGAAGATATCACCTGGTGGTTATTTTCAACTTTCAAACTGATGTTCTCAGAAATACCTTCTGCTGGTGAGGACATTTGCACATCAGTGCCTTCAATTATTGCATTACCTGTATCACCAATCATAGACATGTCTGTTGAATTCTCGAGATCTTCAAAATTGTCTGAGCTACTAGCATTTTCATAAAGTTCAGAATCCTCAAAATTTGCAGTATTTTCAGACTTTACACCATTCCCAACAATTCCAGCCATTTTATTATTTTCAGTGCTCTCAGTTTCAGATTGGTTGGACGTATCAATACCGTTTTCAAAGATCTCGGAAACATTAATTGGTTCTGATCTATTACGAATATCAATCTGTTGAGAATGTTCGACAGTTTGAGGCCTCTGAGAGACTACATTAAGATCAACATCCATAGATGTGTTGACAGGTTCTTCTCCGATCTGAAATCAACATCAATCACAAACAAAAGGTCAACAAAGGTCAAATCATACGAGGAAAAAAAATAAATTGGAAAAAATAAATGAAAATGAATATGTTAAAGTAAACTAAACGTAGTTTCAAATTAAAGAAATGGAACAAAAACGAAATCAACATATAAATAAAATAAATAAGTTTAATATTGTGAAGAAAAAAAAAAGAAGAATTGCAGGTATGTTTTTTTCGTTTCATTTTTTAATGTTGACAACATAAATAAAATCAAGCAGTAGGTCAAACGTCAAGCATATGAAATTAAAACAAAAATATAAAGTAAATGAAATGTGAAAAAAAAGTTATAAATAAAAATTAAGGAAAATATTTAAATCTTCATCATATATATTTTCCAATATTTTTCCTAAAGACTTTTTTTATCTCTAATTTAATTCTAAATTTTGATCAATTTTTTTTTCAATATAATATATATAACTCCCATTTTACAGGGAATTTTTGCATAAATTAAACATTTTTGATTATTTTATGTAAACAAAACAGACATATACTAAATATGTGGAAACACTACGATTATGAATAAGAAGTTTAAAACTAATTAAGATAATTGCTATGATCATAATGTAAAAGTCATATATACAATGTATGTATATAAAAGTCATATATACAATGTATGTATATAAAAGTCATATATACAATGTATGTATATAAAAGTCATATATACAATGTATGTATATAAAAGTCATATATACAATGTATGTATATAAAAGTCATATATACAATGTATGTATATAAAAGTCATATATACAATGTATGTATATAAAAGTCATATATACAATGTATGTATATAAAAGTCATATATACAATGTATGTATATAAAAGTCATATATACAATGTATGTATATAAAAGTCATATATACAATGTATGTATATAAAAGTCATATATACAATGTATGTATATAAAAGTCATATATACAATGTATGTATATAAAAGAAACTGAATTGAAACCTGGAATTTATATACATATTTTATGTTTCTAAATTTATTAATCAATTTTGAATATACAATGTATTCAAATAATGCCTTAAATCTAAAAGAAATTTCATTGTTGAATACTAGAAGAATAAAGAGAGGTACATATTGTGTATAATGTAAAGTGTATCGTACAAATTTCGTACAAATAAATAGATCAGAAACAAGCTATGTGATGGGACCATTTTTCTTTCCATTCATTAATACGTAATTGATTTTTTCATACTTCATCCAACTTTCTGCTTTCGCAAATCGTTTTCTTCATATATTCTCTGAAGAAAAAATCTGAGAATAGCGTGAAATCCCGACGTTTTCCTAACATTACAATAAAGACATTGACATAGCAATGCGTAATATTTTAGAAAAATAATTCGCTGGAATATCAATAGAACTTTACGTTAAGATGTATCTTATGTTTTCAAATAGTCTGAAAAATCAATTATAAGCATTGCATAATGTTGTTATATGTTTACTTCATCAAGTTACTGTATGAAATCAATTTTGTTTTTTGAAATAATAATTATAGTGACATCAATGCTTAAATATATAATGAAAAATTAACAATGCATAAATTAGTACCTGTTTGAGTTTCCATACAAATAAATCCAAATATTCAGACAACACAAATCAACATAATCTGTCCAGTGATAGATACTAGTATTGTCCACTTCCAGTCCGGACGAAAGTCCAGTCTGAGTTTGCATTGGTCAAAACACAACAATGACCAGTTATAAATCGACCTGGCTGATTGAATATTGTTGTGGCCATTTAATTCACTCACCCCTGATATTATGAAATGAACTGTTCCCGTCTAAGTCTTAGAAGAGTTCAATGTTGTTTTCAGGGGTGAGCAGGTTAAAACCTGTGTGGTCAATGCTATTGTTAAGAGCGGATTATACTGATTGTCCAGTATGATAAATAGACATAAACAATGATTGTATTGTTATAAGTCTGTAAACAAGGGACATTTATTCGGGTAAGATTAGGTAAGTATATATATATTTATATATAAAGAATTAAACATTTGTATCTGTCCTACGGTATATTGTATAAGGCCATTCAACCCTGAAATTTCATTATGGACTGGTCAAGTCTTTGATTTAGATGAGCCTAAATGTGTCTTCAGGGGAAAATGATATGGGTATGTTGGAAAAAGTAATATTTAAGAATAACATGATAAATTGGCTACTTTGAATTGTACCAAGGATTAATGCAATACACAGTCACACACATCTATATATCATATAGTATCTAAACTGTCATTTAGAAAGTCAGGGATTAATACACAGTCACACACATCTATATATCATATAGTATCTAAACTGTCATTTAGAAAGTCAGGGATTAATACACAGTCACACACATCTATATATCATATAGTATCTAAACTGTCATTTAGAAAAGCAGGGATTAATGCAAAGTCTGAAAAAAGTCCAGAAATGTATTTGTTCGATGAAAAAAAAAAATTCAAAGTCTACAAAAGTCTAGAAAAATAAATAATTTCTTTCATATACTTCATTTTTTATTTGATTTGAACTCTAAAATCTGCGATTTATTTAAAGTATTTGAAATTTTCTGTGAACAGCGTATAATTGTTATAATAATCTTGACCAGAAAAACTTAAAAGTGAACAAAAATAGTATATATATATATAGATACCTATAGACTTCTTAGAAACATTGACCTTACATTATAACTTACCTTGACCTTATATTAGTTACCTTAAATTGACCTTGACATTACTTTAGTGACCTTGACCTTATATTAGTAACCTTGACCTCACATTAGCTACCTTACATTAGTGACTATGACCTCACATTAGTTACCTTGCATTACTGACCTTGACCTCACATCTATAGTCACCTTGACCTCACATTAGTTACCTTGACCTGTCATTAGTTACCTTACATTAGTGACCTTATACCCTTAGTGACCTTATACCCTTAGTAAATCGGTTGGTTAGTTACTATATTAAGTTTTGATCGCTATGAGCAAATCACTGCAACCTACCTTTGCTTTTGGGGGTAGAAACCGTACTGTCTGATAGTTTATAAAACAGAAATATAGATAGTTTGTAAAACGGAAATATAGATGTGTGTACTACGGATATAATCATACATCATTCTAAAAGGAAACAATATTTGAATCTATGTAAGGGTATAATGACACAATATAAACTCCTTTAACGCAACAACGAATTCATTACGTCGTCAAATTGCTAAAACTTTCAACGAGGCCACTATAAGCGAAGTATTAAAGATGCTCCAGCCCCAACAGAACATAAACGATACTCATCATTTGAACAATAATCGGTGTTTAATTGTGTATATATGTGTCTAATTAACACACACACAAAAAAAACCAATAAAATTTATTTTGCTTTTGGTGCATGCACAATCAGTACTTCATTCTATATAGAACATATAGTGCCATGGAATTTTTTCGGGACACTATTAATTATTTTCAATATTTTTTTCATTAATCAAAATAAGAACTTCAAAATTTTCAATGGTGGTGATGGTGCAAAGTTAGTAAATTTTTGTAACTGAAGAAAAATACTAAAGCAACTGCTCCTGTTTTTGATGGATAAAAAATACTATTCGTCAGCCGTGTAGCCTTTAAGTACGATTCGCTACAGATTTGAAATCTTATCTTTGAACTGTTTGGTCAAACAATATTAAGGGCACATGTGATTGATTCTATCAGCAAAGGGAGGTAATCTATCAGCAAAGGGAGGTAATCTCAAACGTCATTTTATGACGTTTCCTATCACATCTGACAAAATTTGATTCTCAAAATGCTAAGGCCTACTGTTTAGGATTATCCAACTGACCCTAATTTTTTACCCCTGACGCCAATTTTTTTCTCCACTTTTCTATGAAAAAAAAAGTTAAAAGTCGGGATTGATATCTCAACCTCCGTTTCCAGACATTATTTCAGACTTAAAGACACTAAAAAAGAAGAAAAAAAAACAACAATCCCGACCTACCACCTCCTATTTTGCCAATGTAACCGTAATCAAACATATTTTTTTTTTTTGGCATAATTCAGATATGATACAATCCTCAAAACTTACTCTCACCCCCCACCTCCCTTTTATAAAAATAGAACACAGACCCTGTATATATATTTGGCAGTTTGGAAACTAGGAACGAAGGTGTCCAGATTATCAAGGGTCCATTTTACTCAATTAGTATGTTTGAAATTTTAAATAGTTTCAGAAGAGAAAAAGTAACAACTAGAGTAGAGTAGACTCAAACCCCGAACCTACAGTGTCGAGTCACTCACACCAATATTGAAATTTAAATGCAGTACTGGCCACATCATGTAGGTGCTGAAAATAACTCATAAATAATGGGTGAATCAGGTTGTTAATCTGACTGAACTCTTCTATGAATGGAACAGTTCATTTGAAAATTGGTGAACAAAATTATTGTAATGCGATGCAGTAAATCTTCATTATAGGGTGTGAAAAAAATTCATTCAATTCAAACGCCTGTGCAAAAGAAAACAATACTTTACGATTGGATGAGAAAATTATGGTCAGATTAAGGTGAAGGTTGGGAAAGGGAAGTACAAGGTCAAACCAAAACTCAAGGTCACCTGGTACATTGGGCTGGTTCCATTATCGTACAAGATAAGCTGGAAAATCGGACTTGTTCCGTGATCGCAGACCTTGATTCCGTGGTACAAGTATCCGTCTTCATTTCCTGGATATTCAAAATACTCTGGAGAACCAAAAGTCAGACCAATATCCGCTTTCTTTGACCTTGACATCTGCGACCTTGACAACATCTTCGTGATAGATTTCGGTCTCGGAGTTATTGGACTACTTTTCCTCGTAGATCCACCGGTTGCCATGGTCGCAAAGGTCATCATCGGACCTTGCAAGGCCATGTTTGAATCTGTGCGGGCTCTCTCCTGGAATTTATTGTCCAAATGTGCAGATGACATCTTCAGCGATCTCTGCCGACTTCCGGTCAATCTTTGGGACTGAGAGGAGAAAAGGAACGACTCCAAGGGAGGTAACTGTTTCAAGCTTCCAGAAGATGTTTCTGTGATTGAGGGCTGTGAAAGGTTGATTGTCAGAAATGAATACCATTTCCTGGCTGTTTATAAGATGTTAAACTAACCAAACCTAACCAAATTTTGATACTCTACAGGATCAGTATACACTACAGGGCCCAGTTGTTTAAAGCATGGTCAGCTTAATCACTTGATTTGTGAAATTTTCATTTCTCATTTGATGTCCAACTTTTGATAATAATAAATTTATTCAATAATATCAGTAGAAATAGAGTTCTTTAGAAACTTAATTTTGTATAGTACAGAAAGTATCAAAAGAAATTATTTTATCTTGAATTGAAAAAAAAAATATTGCTAAATTGTGATTTGTCTATAGAAATATGAAATAATTATAAATATCACTATTAATTAATGAAATAATTATAAATACCACTATTAATTAAGGTCTTGTCATGATATACCAATTAACCTTTCCACCACTGTAGGCCATAATGGACTCATCCAGATCAATGCATGGTAGAGTCTACTAAAGTTACATAGGGGTGAAAGAGTTGAAATGATCCGCAGGCCCCAGGACCATGAAACAGATTTTGTCTAGCCAATCAAGAATAACGTAACATTTTGTAATGTCATCTATGATTGGTTAATTCTAAACTCACGGCTGTTTTATACTGGGGCTAGGACCCAGTTTTAGGAATCCCTTGACTTAAAATTCTCCATAGAAAAGCATTACAGATTTTAAGTTAGCAAGGCCACTTAACGCAAGGTTTGTCCTTAACTTCAGTAAAGCTTTCCTATGGAGACTTTCAAGTTAAAGATGCTGCACCACCGACAGAGTATAAATGATGTACATCATTTAAACAATAATTGGTGTTTAATTGTGTATATATATGTCTACAAAAAAATCATATAAATAATTCATTTTGCCTTTGGTGCTCGCGCAATCAATACTTCATTCCATAAAGGATATAGTGCCACCGAATTTTTTCGGGATGCAATTAATTATTTTTCATATTTTTAACTTGAGGTAAAATTAGAAGCTCAAACTTTTCAATGGTGGTAACCGTGTAAAATAAGTAACTTTTGTAAATGACGAAAAATACTAAATCGTTTCTTCTGTTTTTGATAGTGAAAAAAACTATTTGTCAGCGGTGGAGCATCTTTAAGGAATTCCTTAAAATGAAGAAATGCTCAAGAAACTGGGCCCAGATCTAGCATTAAGAGTTAAACTGTTCAAAATGTTATATAAAATTTGCAGTGAGGAAAGCTAAATCCAAAGCAGTGAAACAAACCTGAACAAAAAACACAAGGAAGAACTGGTGATATTGAAAGGCAATATGAAAAAATTTGAAAGACTCACAGTAATTGGGATTTAACATATTTGAAATTTGGTGTTACTCAGAAATGATAGAATGAATTTTAATGGGTTTCAGATGAAAGAAAAAGAAATATATTGCATTAAGATGACAAAATTCAACAACAAGACTTCAGCTGTTATAGAGAATGTTAACCTGCCTTAGTGACCACCTCTGTATAAAGACCACCTCTGTATAAAGGCCACCTCTGTATAAAGACCACCTCTGTATAAAGACCACCTCTGTATAAAGACCACCTCTGTATAAAGACCACCTCTGTATACAGACCACCTCTGTATAAAGACCACCTCTGTATACAGAGAGTGGTTCTTTATACAGAGGTGCTATAAAGACCACCTCTGTATAAAGACCACCTCTGTATACAGACCACCTCTGTATACAGACCACCTCTGTATAAAGACCACCTCTGTATAAAGACCACCTCTGTATAAAGACCACCTCTGTATAAAGACCACCTCTGTATACAGACCACCTGCTTGTAAAGACCACCTGCTTGTAAAGACGACTTTCTTGAGGTTCAAAATGGCAAATTATAACACAATTTGACCTGTGTTTTAAAACCACTTGGCTATGGAGACCATTTTTCTAGAAGTCCTAAATGACCAATTTTACTACAATTTGACCTGTGTAGAAAGACACTAATTATAGAGACTACAATTTTACCTGTAAGATTTTGTATGGGTGGTCCATATACACAGTTTGTAATGATGAAATTGAATATTTTAATATTCAGTGTGAGAAAAAACACAGAAAGATTTGGAAAGTCTACAGATGATAAACAATAAGGTGTGGATAATTTCATTATTGTGATACCATTCGTTGTGAGAAAACTCATAGGATAAAGGTTCAACAAGAGAAGAGTTAGATGGATAAACAAAATTATTTCATTCCGAAGAATATTTTTCGTCATAAGATGAAAGGTGGTTTGAAATCATTTGTGAGGGATTAATATGTGCACACATTTCATCCAATCACAAACCTCAGTGAGAACAGAGCCCTGTGTCATTGGCCGGAGGAGTTCCGCTCCTTGTGTGTCGTCAATCAGAATTTCCGGGTCTTCTCCAGGACTCATGTTAGACATGGCACGCGAGTTTATTTCCGCAAAAGCGTCAAACATGCTCTCTGGTAGTACACCTAGTTGTATTGACTCCTCTGTCAGCTGACTTGCAAGGGAGATAAGTGTGATTGTTCTCTCCAGTTGAAGATCCGATAACTCCTGTTCTTTTTCGTTAAGTGTTTTAAGCGCCGACCGGACGGACTCCAGAGTACGGTGTTGCATGCTAGACATATTGTCTTCCTCCATCATTGTCTTCATGTTATTCAGAGCAGAGGACTGACATTTTGGGAGATTATCGTCTACGATAAGTGCGTCTATTATATCCTGTCCTGTGACCGAGCTGCCTTGTCGGGATCCGTACTGCGGCGTGACGCGAAGTATCCATTCCTTATATGACCCAGCAGATCGACTTCGACTCTTTCCCGATTTCCCAGATCCAATCTCCGATAATTCCTCTATTGGTGTTGTTCCAGTCATTCCTCTGGTAACATACTGCGAAACCACACTCCCGCGAGATCTAGACAGGGGAGGCGATCGGGGGGCAGACACAGATCTTGTCTATTGGGATGAGGGGAAAAATATGAAAAAATACATGTGATTTTATAATTATAGTGTTCTCTGTAACCAAAAAATATTTCAAAATAACGATTTTTTGTTTTTATAATTTTTTGAATTTTTACATTACATTTTATCATTTTCTTTCTTTCTTTCTTTTTTTATTTCTTTTTTTCATTTTTATAATTTCAATTTTTTTTAGATTTTTGATTTTTTACAATGTTTTTTATTATTTTTTGAAATTTTTACATTTTTAGGATTTTCTGAAAATTTTACATTTTCATTATTTTTAAAAACTCACAATTTTAAAAATGCAAATTTTTGAAGGCGTGAAGTGGAATTTTTATTCACTATTTTAACCAGTGTTTATCCCTTATCTCCAAACATCTTTCAAAATAATACTTTCAAAAACAATATTTTCAAAATTTAATGTAAATGAAAAATAAAATTATAAAAAGACCTAGAGGATGGGGCAGTCATTAAATCAATTACATATTGACCAAACACTAGGCTCTATGTAGCCCCACTAAATGCTCGAAAATGCACATGTATCTATTCAATGTCAGACTACACACAACAAAATTCACATGAGGTACTCGGATGGTTTGATTGATAGATGTTGATCCATCAATTATGATTATAAGGAAAAATCCTTGTTAATTTCATATAAATATTTCACCTAGAATCAGCTTTTCTACTCTTTTCAGGTAAAATTTACTTAATGATGAGTTTGATTTCACCTGTCAGACATTTTGCCTGTGTAAATTGTTTAGAAGATATCTTAAGTAGTTGTGAAAGATCTTAATCCTTTAGACAGCTCTGAACTTTTTAAGCTTTATATCAAATAAAAGCTAATTAAGATAATGTTATAGTATTTCAAAATACATGATTTGTTGAAATCTTTTAAATATAGAAATAAAAATCAACCACATACAAGTGTAAGGTATACAACAAACACTTCCAAACATATGATGAATAATTGCAAATACACTTCAAAAAATGAAAGATAAACTTTTAATATAGGATCAGGTAATTGTCACTTAGAGTATCAAAATAGATACTCTCTAATATTATAAGACTCTTTCAGATGTGGATATGAAGGATGGGATATTCTACCCGAGGGTCACAAAATGTAGTAAAACTCGAGGCTTGGCTGACGATGGTTTTATAACATCTTGTGATCCCGAGGGTAGAATATCCCTATCCTTCATATCCACTTATGGAAGAGTATTTGTCTTTCATACCTCGGCGTTTATTGCAATTTTACAACTATAATATCTCGCCATTTTGAAATAAATTCGAAGAAATCCACAATTTGAAGTCAATTTTCCATACATGAAAAATAACGTGAAATTTTATAACACAAATTCTGTTGCTTCCATCTTTTATAGTAAAACCAGTGAATTTTGTGAAAAAAATGTTAAAAATAGGAAATAGAGATTTTGTTGTCGCCGTGACGTCACGAGGCTTTATTGTATGGTTAGCCATGCAATACAGCCTCAGGAGACATGAGTGTATGGCCCTAGACCAGCCAGTGTTACACGTGTAGGTATGAAAAAAAATATAATATAGACTTTCTGATTTTATCCGATGTCAATGTTTACGTGTTTTTAAGATATGTTGGATCAATCACCATTAAATCCCATACATATTCCTGATGTCTCAATCTTCTAATTATAATTCGGTTTTCAAGAAAGAAAATAATCAGCATGAGTAAATGTAGGTACTCTGCGACTGCTTTTTATATTTGTCTCATTCTAAGCTACTGGACAGGAGTGGGAATTCTAAGCTATATCAGGGGAAGGAACCCTGGCTTATATCAGGGGAGATAACTATAACTTATATCAGGGGAAATAACTATAATTTATATAAGGGGAGGGAACTCTGGCTTATAGGGAGGTAATAAAAAAGCTTTAAAATCAAATCAAGAAAGCGAATAAATGTCAAGCTGTCACACTCAATAACTCTGACTGTAACCTACCGTCTTGTCTAACTGGGAGTCAGAACAAAAAATCAAATATTTAAATTTTGTTTTATAAAATAATTTTCTCAGCAGTAAATATCATGAAACCAAGTTAAATTCTCTTGCTATTTTTTTCAACAGTACCCATAAATCTTATAATCTAAACCTAATATCCTAAACAATCAAACATCCATTTATAAATTTTAATTATTCAAAGTTTAATGAATCAATTAAAAATATTTCTCTGTAAAACAATTACTTCCTATACCCATCTTTTTCTATCTTTTGGTCAGACTAAAAATTAAAATTACCAACAAATTGCATTCTGTATGTGAATGCCATTGACTTTCACAAACTCTTCTCTGTCATGAATCCTATTAAAATTCCATCACTATTAAAGATACAATTAAAACACTATTAAAATTTCTTTAATTAAATTGAAATATCACATTAAAATAATTTTTCCAATTTGGTCAGGTTTCAGAAGATCTAGTACCAAGAGAAAAAAGTTAAAAACATCTTAAATAAGATGTAAAATAAGTATGATGTAATTAATTACTTTTTTTTAATATCTTTAACATTGAGCCACGGCGTTTATTAGGTTATGTTTGCAACAGTTACCTTATCTGTAGGTTCTGACTCTGGTTCCACGGCGGGCGGGGCAGAGAGAGCTCCCATGGACTTTCTGGAATTGATTTCTTGTGCCTGAAACATTTATAATAATATTTTGAAATTTGTTCAAAATATGAGTGAAAGCCTTTTTAAGATAAGAAGCAATGTATGCATGATAATTCTATGTAATTCTTTAAGCACCTTTAAATATCAATTATCAAAATTTAGATTACATAAAAAGCAATGACATCCAAGTAAAATTTGATATAAATGTTAAGATTTATTTTTCAAAACTTTTAAAGACGAAATGATATCACTAATACGAATATACTCCAAAGAAAACTATTGATAAAAATTACTTAATTGTAAATATGAAATTTTTTATACGAAACGATGTCTCAACATTTTTCATCTATTTCAAAGAGTTTAACAGACAAATTTAACATATTGTAATCAATAGAAACATATTTCTAAAATACTCTTGAAATTCGCTAAGTAAACCAAAAGGAGAACTCCTTCACCCCTCAAAATTCATAATGGACTGGTCTAGTCTTTGATTTAGAAGAGCCTAAATGTGTTTTCAGGGGTGAATAAGTTGAATATTAATTTCAAAATTACACCTAAAGATGATCATGTGACAACTAGGAAGTCACATGACAATCATCTCAATTATCTTAGATGCCTAAAAACTCTAAAACAAAACTAATTAACAGTTGTAATTAATACATGGCAACATTTAAATAGAGATAAGATTAATAAGTATAACAAATACAACATTGAGGAAAAGTTTCACTGAAAAAGTTACTGTACAAGTAAACATTTTGGTGAGCATAAATTTTCATTCAATATAAAACTTTTCCAAAAACATGAATGTAATTCTACAAGAAAAATGAAATAGTTGATATATATCAAATTATATTAGTGCCAAGTTCTGTCATTTTTATTTTTTGTTTAAAAACTCATGATTTGAAATTAAAATTGCTCATATAGATGTGTTTACTTATACCATAAGTTTTTATAAGTTCAAAATGTGTGTCAACAAAACAATAGAGTTTGAGGAGAAATATTACAGAGTATATCAACACACAGGTCAAGGTCATGTTACTGAGTAAAACAGCAAAGGTCAAGGTCACAGATATTCAACAGAGAAATACTCCGATTCAAACCAAAAGCATCAAGGTAAATGTGAAAACATCAAGTTCAAGGACATTGTGACAACATCAAGGTCAAACATAACAACATCAAGATCATGGTGACATCAAGGTCAGAGAAAATATCAAGGTCACTGTAACATCAAGATCAGAGAAAATATCAAGGTCAAGTGACAACATCAAGTTCAAGGATAAATCAGATGTGACAACACCGATGTATAAAACAATTTTAAACCTGTGAAACAGATCTCAGTGATCTCGGAGACGCCGTGGATTCCTGTGCTGTCCCGGAGCCAGAAGTCGGATCCAATGCTTGTTGCTGTGATGCAGTTTTCCTAGATTCCTGAGTAACCACTCGTACATCAAATACAGGTTCATCCTCTGTTTCCTCACTGTAGAATTCTATGTCGCCTTGGCTACGGTTGCCATGACTACGCTCCCCTTGACTACGCTCAGTTAATACTGTATCTTCTGCAACATTTCCAATATCTTCTACAGTCAGATGTTTAGACAGCTTCGTGCTGCGTCTCGATAAATCATCGCTGATACTTTTCCTTGATTCCAGATTCCCGGAATCGTCTGGAAGTGATTCCACATCTTCTAGTTCCAGGTCACTCCTTTTACGTGAAATCCTGGAGCCTTCCTGTTCACTTTTTCTTGGACTAACAATGGTTGGTTCGCTTTTTCTCGAGGTAGTTCTGGATTGCATACTTTTCCGTGAGGTTGCTCCAGATTCGAATACCTTGCTCTTCTGTGATTCCACCCGTTCTAGACTTTTTTGGGATTCACCTCTCTCTATACTTTTAACTGAGCTTCTTCTTCTCAATGTACTTCGAGTTTGGCTACGACTTTGATGGGAACCCCTGCGAGACCTGTGGTGGGACCCAGATTCTTCCTCCACTTCTTCCTCTGCATGAGACGGTGACCTTTGACCTTCATCCTGAGACACAGAAACTTTGGATTTTGACCTCTGTGAGTTGACCTTGGACCTTTCACTCTCTACCTGTGAAGGAATTTTGGATGACCTTGATGCTTTACTCTCCTGATCGGACTCGGTCGATACCTCCTCTCTCTCTGGAGTAGTCTCCCTTGATTTAACCACTTCCTGTGTATCCTCTTTGGTTGTGGTACGAGACAGACTTTTCTTTGATAACTTTGAGGCAACTGACCTCCGACCCTGTGAGCTTTGACTCTTTTTTGATACAATGGTCCCCTCCAGATCTTCATCCATAACATCCTCTACTTCCTTTTCCTCATCTCTCTCATCCTCCTCTGCTTCATCAGGCTCCTCCAACTTCGACATTTCAGATGCAATCTGTTCGCTTTTGGCACGAAAACTTGCCTTTGAGGCACTTGACCTAAAAACTGTTTCTTCTCCCTCCTCTTCTTCTTCTTCGTTTTCATCATTGTCTGATGCCGGGCGAGGTTTTTTCTCACCTCCGAGAAGCCAAGGTGCCACGTCAGAATTAATCGAGGACGAACGTCGTGATATGGCTTTACTGTCTGACCGCTGGCGTTCATACTTGAAAACAAAACCAAGGTTAAACATGATATCGAGGCCTGACCTCACAATCTGACTACATTTACCCTCCTACTGTAGATCGTTCCTGGCTATCATATTTCCTGCTTTGTAAAACAAATTTGGGAAGATTAACATTTGCTTATTCAAAAATTAAATCAGTAAGTCCTATCAATATATGATATGAAGATACAATCTGATTGAAAAATACAGATCCTTATAACCACTCCGTTCAATAGAGGACCTGATAACATCCCGTAAAGGGTCATGTTTGGATGACATTTGTAGCACATGTACTTCAGATAGAAATGCATTTTGTACACATCATTAAATCAATTTACAACATCATTTCTTCCCAGTATACATATACAATAAGCTTTGTTGCGCTGTTTGGGTGAAAACGACTTCGCACACAACAATAAATCTGACTTGTTTTTCAAACATTTTCGTCCCCTTACATTCAAGATTCTGGCAGCAGCAACTTGATTGGCCATTTCCAAAGGTCACCTGAACATGACCTTTATGGGGTATTGTCAGATCCTCTTATCCAACACAGTGATAATAAGGATCTGTATTTTAATCAGATTTATGAAGATATTAATCATAGAGGTAAACTTCGCAGATTTGGACGATTTAAACTTCTGCAGATTTAAAAATTGTATGTAAACCACACAAGAAAGAAAGTTGGCTTACTATATATATATATATACTGTTGGCTATTATAAAGATGATTTTTTTGGCTATTGCAAAAATGTTGTTTGTATTCATGAAATATTTAGACAGGGTAACAGTTAAAACAGAAAGTCTACTTGATAAATCCTAAAATTTCAAATCATTAAAACTCAAACTTAAGTCCATAGAAAACTGTGAAAATAGCTAGTAATATGGAGTGTACATGTACATTGGGGCTATGATATCACAACTGAGAACATTATTCTTGGTTATTAACATATGCGCCCTCAAATTGTTAATATACTCTGGACATAGCAGCAGTTTTTTGGACATAGCATCCGAGTTTTACAGATCTGCACAACGTAAAATTACAAAGGTGTGCATCATCAGATTGAACATTAACTTTAGAGCTGGCTCCAACGTAATAGCTAAGACAGGTTGAATAATTTATAACTGAAAGGCTTGAAGGTAACAAATTAACAATTTCATTATTACAAAGCTATCTAAGTGACAAGCATTTCTAATTTAATTAGTATTCTATTTCTGCATTAGTGTTGTCAACATTTAGCCACACCAAGTAAAAAAAAGTGAATTAGAGATGAGCAAGAATACTTGATTTTAAATCAAATCCTTTGCAAAAGTATTTAACACTGTGAAATGTTTGCATATATAAATAATAATCTTAACTTTCTGTGTTATTTTGGCATATTTGAATACTACCCAGAAAGTCAAAATCTATAATCTCTCCTTACATGCAGAGTCAAAGGTCAGAAATTTCATAATAAATGGGTCAAAGTTTATGACCTGTCATTATATACATAGGTCAAAGGTCATGACATTTCTTTATGAATGGGTGAAGGTTTCTGACCTATCAATATATGTGGGTCAAAGGTCATGACATTTCATTATGAATTGGTCAAAGTTCATGACCTTTCATTATGAATGGGACAAATTCCAAGACCTTTGATTATATATGGATCAAAGTTCATGACTTTTCATGGAAATGGGTCAAAGTTCATGACCTATCATTATGTTTATGGGTCAAAGTTCATGACATTTCATTAGATAAAGGTCTTGATATTTCCTTACCTTAGCATCATCAGTCTGTTGCATGAGGTTGGTGAGTTCATGCTCAGATTCCTCACTTTGTACAAATGTAGGAGGAGGAGCCCCTGTCTCGCCTCCCGGCTGTACTGGGGTCAAGGTCTTTGGGGAGCTGGAGGTCACAACCTCTGACTCCTCGTCGTCATGCTGTGTCGGGATACTGACCATGACGGGCTTAGACACGCCCTTTACGACTTCCTGTCTCTTCACTTCCTCCTCCTCTTCCTGTACGTACAAAATTCAATATAAATAACAATAGTCATAAAACCGCACCCTGACGTCGAAATGTTTTGATTTATAAGCTATTTTAGGACTAGTTCAAACAAGTAATTTCTGTTAATACAAAATGTGGAAATGATGGACAGGATTCAGGAGGATTCATTTCATATTAAATTGACGCCAGACGTTATGACTAAGCATTGAACATATTGGATAGCACCCTTCATTGATTTTGTCTCTGTCCAGTTGGCATTAATCATATTAGCTATGATTGCCAACCAAAAGAAGTTCAATGCTTATATTTACATTTGATAACAATTCTTTGATAAAATCGCAAGAGATTTTACATCTATAATAAAAACAGAATTTATTATCATCAAAGACTGGGCGAAAAGAACAAAATGGCATATATCATCTACTGTACATGTAAGATCCTATATATTAATGCTCAACTTAAAACTAACAAACAGCTTACCTGTCTAAAGCTATTTCCAACCACAAGAAAATCGGGCGAATCCTCCATTTTTATCTCGTTATTAATTAACACCAATTCACTAATTAGTCCAAATCGCACTAATTATCTTTTATCACAGTCATATAATAATTTTCAAATTCCAAAGTTTAAGTTTAAATCTTCAAATACTTAGCATCAACACTGACTTTGAAGCTTTAAAAATTATAAATCTGCCAATTTTAAAATTCTGAATTTGAACACCTAATAAATTCCTTCATACAGAATGTTAAGATAATTATAAGTTTTGGTAATCTTTAAAATTCTATGCATTAAAAATTTTAAATCTGTCATTCTTATCCCAGAATTCTTTAAAAAGCACAAAAATTTTAAAATATTATCCAGAAGGTGTTGTAGTCATTGCAATAGACCAATGGTATGTACTACGCCAGGGTTTTAATTTATTTACCCCGACACAAATAAATTCATATTTATTTGTTAGTCACAACCAGCTCATTATGAAACAATAGAGGTATTTTTCTATTGTCTTATGTACAGAATCGTATCTATTTTACATTAACAGACTATTCGCACCTCAATGGTGTTAGTATTTCAACACTTTGTACTAGAGATTTAAATCTCTTCCCAACAGCGACCAGACTTATTCATTGTGATAGAGTTATCTCCCCTCATCTATACACACCTCCAGGTGTACAACAGAATATCTCTTCATAGTTAGCTTGACAATTCAAATTTTCAAATTTTATAAGCATTATTTGAAAAATGTAATCTATAGCATCAATGAAGTATTATGTTTTTTATTAATTTAAGAAATAAATTTTGATCATTTCAGGCCAAAATTAAATCTGTTAACAATTTATTGATCAGTTTCCAATATGAAATTACTATCAGTCAAGCTTTATAGAACATTAGGCTTATTACAAAAAAGTAGATATTTTATATACTGGAGCTGTTAGCATACATCGGTTGGGTTTGGGTTTGAGTTTTGTTAGTATAATGTCCTATTAACAGCCAGGGTCATGTAAGGACATGGGTCATGTAAGGTCGTGCCAGGTTTGTTGGTGGAGGAAAGCCGGAGAACCTGGAGAAAAACCACTGACCAGCTGTCAGTACCTGGCAACTGCCCCACAAGGGATTTAAACTCATGACCCAGAGGTGGAGGACTTATGGTAATATGTCGAGACATCTTAACCACCCGGCCACCACAGCTTAGAGGTGGAGAGCTTGTGGTAATATGTCAAGACATTTTCACCATTCGGCTATCACACATCAGTCGGTCTTTTAGGTCTACCATCTAAATTGTTTTTTATAAGGTTTTATTGAAAAAAGCTGGAGTACCCTGAATAAAACTGGAAACATGTAGCTAGTATCTGACTGACACCCAATGTAATTCTCATACACATGATCAAGAGGTCGAAAGCTACTTTCGACATCTTAACCACTCGGCCACTGTGACTCAGAGGTGGAAGGCTAGTGGTAGAATGTCAGACACCTTAACCACTCAGCCACTGTGACTCAGAGGTGGAAGACTAGTGGTAGAATGTTAGACACCTTAACCACTCAGCCACTGTGACTCAGAGGTGGAAGACTAGTGGTAGAATGTCAGACACCTTAACCACTCAGCCACTGTGACTAAGAGGTGGAGGGCTAGTGGTAGAATGTCAGACACCTTAACCACTCAGCCACTGTGACCCAGAGGTGGAAGACTAGTGGTAGAATGTCAGACACCTTAACCACTCAGCCACTGTGACCCAGAGGTGGAAGACTAGTGGTAGAATGTCAGACACCTTAACCATTCCGACACTGTGACACAGATGTGGAGGGCTAGTGGTAGAATGTCAGACACCTTAACCACTCAGCCACTGTGACCCAGAGGTGGAGGGCTAGTGGTAGAATGTCAGACACCTTAACCACTCGGCCACTGTAACCCAGAGGTGGAAGACTAGTGGTAGAATGTCAGACACCTTTACCACTCAGCCACTGTGACCCAGAGGTGGAAGACTAGTGGTAGAATGTAGGACACCTTAACCATTCTGACACTGTGACACAGATGTGGAGGGCTAGTGGTAGAATGTCAGACACCTTAACCACTCGGCCACTGTAACCCAGAGGTGGAAGACTAATGGTAGAATGTCAGACACCTTAACCATTCCGACACTGTGACACAGATGTGGAGGGCTAGTGGTAGAATGTCAGACACCTTAACCACTCAGCCACTGTGACACAGAGTTGGAGGGCTAGTGGAAGAATGTCTGACACCTTAACCACTCAGCCACTGTGACTCAGAGGTGGAAGGCTAGTGGTAGAATGTAGGACATTTTAACCATTCCAACAGTGTGACACAGATGTGGATGGCTAGTGGTAGAATGTCAGACACCTTAACCACTCAGCTACTGTAACTGAGAGGTGGAGGGCTAGTGGTAGAATGTCAGACACCTTAATCACTCGGCCACTGTAACCAAGAGGTGGAAGGCTAGTGGTAGAATGTCAGACACCTTAACCACTCAGCCACTGTAACCCAGAGGTGGAAGACTAGTGGTAGAATGTCAGACACCTTAATCACTCGGCCACTGTGACTAAGAGGTGGAGGGCTTGTGGTAGAATGTCAGACACCTTAACCACTCCGCCACTG
Organism: Argopecten irradians; assembly: GCF_041381155.1. Lineage (NCBI taxonomy): Eukaryota > Metazoa > Mollusca > Bivalvia > Pectinida > Pectinidae > Argopecten > Argopecten irradians. The sequence goes on along the minus strand of NC_091146.1, from coordinate 32,324,631 downwards.
TAACCCAGAGGTGGAGAGCAAGTGGTAGAATGTCAGACACCTTAACCACTCAGCAACTGTGACCTAGAGGTGGAGGGCTAGTGGTAGAATGTCAGACACCTTAACCACTCAGCCACTGTGACCCAGAGGTGGAGGGCTAGTGGTAGAATGTCAGACACCTTAACCACTCAGCCACTGTAACCCAGAGGTGGAGGACTAGTGGTAGAATGTCAGACACCTTAACCACTCGGCCACTGTAACTGAGAGGTGGAGGGCTAGTGGTAGAATGTCAGACACCTTAATCACTCGGCCACTGTAACCAAGAGGTGGAAGGCTAGTGGTAGAATGTCAGACACCTTAACCACTCAGCCACTGTAACCCAGAGGTGGAAGACTAGTGGTAGAATGTCAGACACCTTAACCACTCAGCTACTGTAACTGAGAGGTGGAGGGCTAGTGGTAGAATGTCAGACACCTTAATCACTCGACCACTGTAACCAAGAGGTGGAAGGCTAGTGGTAGAATGTCAGACACCTTAACCACTCAGCCACTGTAACCCAGAGGTGGAAGACGAGTGGTAGAATGTCAGACTCCTTAATCACTCGGCCACTGTGACTAAGAGGTGGAGGGCTAGTGGTAGAATGTCAGACACCTTAACCACACAGCCACTGTGACCCAGAGGTAGAGGGCTAGTGGTAGAATGTCAGACACCTTAATCACTCGGCCACTGTGACTAAGAGGTGGAGGGCTTGTGGTAGAATGTCAGACACCTTAACCACTCAGCCACTGTAACCCAGAGGTGGAGAGCAAGTGGTAGAATGTCAGACACCTTAACCACTCAGCAACTGTGACCCAGAGGTAGAGGGCTAGTGGTAGAATGTCAGACACCTTAACCACTCAGCCACTGTGACCCAGAGGTGGAGGGCTAGTGGTAGAATGTAGGACACCTTAACCACTCAGCCACTGTAACCCAGAGGTGGAGGGCTAGTGGTAGAATGTCAGACAACTTAACCACTCGGCCACTGTAACCCAGAGGTGGAGGGCTAGTGGTAGAATGTCAGACACCTTATCCACTCAGCCACTGTGACCCAGAGGTGGAGGGCTAGTGGTAGAATGTAGGACACCTTAACCACTCAGCCACTGTAACCCAGAGGTGGAGGGCTAGTGGTAGAATGTCAGACACCTTAACCACTCAGCCACTGTGACCCAGAGGTGGAGGACTAGTGGTAGAATGTCAGACACCTTAACCACTCAGCCACTGTGACCCAGAGGTGGAGGGCTAGTGGTAGAATGTAGGACATCTTAACCATTCTGACACTGTGACACAGATGTGGAGGGCTAGTGGTAGAATGTCAGACACCTTAACCACTCAGCCACTGTGACCCAGAGGTGGAAGACTAGTGGTAGAATGTCAGACACCTTAACCACTCAGCCACTGTGACCCAGAGGTGGAGGGCTAGTGGTAGAATGTCAGACACCTTAACCACTCAGCCACTGTGACCCAGAGGTGGAGGGCTAGTGGTAGAATGTAGGACACCTTAACCACTCAGCCACTGTGACCCAGAGGTGGAGGGCTAGTGGTAGAATGTCAGACAACTTAACCACTCGGCCACTGTAACCCAGAGGTGGAGGGCTAGTGGTAGAATGTAGGACACCTTAACCACTCAGCCACTGTAACCCAGAGGTGGAGGGCTAGTGGTAGAATGTCAGACACCTTAACCACTCGGCCACTGTGACCCAGAGGTGGAGGGCTAGTGGTAGAATGTAGGACACCTTAACCACTCAGCCACTGTAACCCAGAGGTGGAGGGCTAGTGGTAGAATGTCAGACACCTTAATCACTCGGCCACTGTAACCCAGAGGTGGAGGGCTAGTGGTAGAATGTCAGACACCTTAACCACTCAGCCACTGTAACCCAGAGGTGGAAGACTAGTGGTAGAATGTCAGACACCTTAACCACTCAGCTACTGTAACTGAGAGGTGGAGGGCTAGTGGTAGAATGTCAGACACCTTAATCACTCGGCCACTGTAACCAAGAGGTGGAAGGCTAGTGGTAGAATGTCAGACACCTTAACCACTCAGCCACTGTAACCCAGAGGTGGAAGACGAGTGGTAGAATGTCAGACACCTTAATCACTCGGCCACTGTGACTAAGAGGTGGAGGGCTAGTGGTAGAATGTCAGACACCTTAACCACACAGCCACTGTAACCCAGAGGTGGAAGACTAGTGGTAGAATGTCAGACACCTTAATCACTCGGCCACTGTAACTGAGAGGTGGAGGGCTAGTGGTAGAATGTCAGACACCTTAACCACTCAGCCACTGTAACCCAGAGGTGGAAGACTAGTGGTAGAATGTCAGACACCTTAATCACTCGGCCACTGTAACTGAGAGGTGGAGGGCTAGTGGTAGAATGTCAGACACCTTAATCACTCGGCCACTGTAACCAAGAGGTGGAAGGCTAGTGGTAGAATGTCAGACACCTTAACCACTCAGCCACTGTAACCCAGAGGTGGAAGACTAGTGGTAGAATGTCAGACACCTTAACCACTCAGCTACTGTAACTGAGAGGTGGAGGCTAGTGGTAGAATGTCAGACACCTTAATCACTCGGCCACTGTAACCAAGAGGTGGAAGGCTAGTGGTAGAATGTCAGACACCTTAACCACTCAGCCACTGTAACCCAGAGGTGGAAGACGAGTGGTAGAATGTCAGACACCTTAATCACTCGGCCACTGTGACTAAAAGGTGGAGGGCTAGTGGTAGAATGTCAGACACCTTAACCACACAGCCACTGTGACCCAGAGGTAGAGGGCTAGTGGTAGAATGTCAGACACCTTAATCACTCGGCCACTGTGACTAAGAGGTGGAGGGCTTGTGGTAGAATGTCAGACACCTTAACCACTCAGCCACTGTAACCCAGAGGTGGAGAGCAAGTGGTAGAATGTCAGACACCTTAACCACTCAGCAACTGTGACCCAGAGGTAGAGGGCTAGTGGTAGAATGTCAGACACCTTAACCACTCAGCCACTGTGACCCAGAGGTGGAGGGCTAGTGGTAGAATGTAGGACACCTTAACCACTCAGCCACTGTAACCCAGAGGTGGAGGGCTAGTGGTAGAATGTCAGACAACTTAACCACTCGGCCACTGTAACCCAGAGGTGGAAGGCTAGTGGTAGAATGTCAGACACCTTAACCACTCGGCCACTGTAACCCAGAGGTGGAGGGCTAGTGGTAGAATGTAGGACACCTTAACCACTCAGCCACTGTAACCCAGAGGTGGAGGGCTAGTGGTAGAATGTCAGACACCTTAACCACTCAGCCACTGTGACCCAGAGGTGGAGGGCTAGTGGTAGAATGTCAGACACCTTAACCACTCAGCCACTGTAACCCAGAGGTGGAGGGCTAGTGGTAGAATGTCAGACACCTTAATCACTCGGCCACTGTAACCCAGAGGTGGAGGGCTAGTGGTAGAATGTCAGACACCTTAACCACTCAGCCACTGTGACCCAGAGGTGGAGGGCTAGTGGTAGAATGTAGGACACCTTAACTACTCAGCCACTGTAACCCAGAGGTGGAGGGCTAGTGGTAGAATGTCAGACAACTTAACCACTCGGCCACTGTAACCCAGAGGTGGAGGGCTAGTGGTAGAATGTAGGACACCTTAACCACTCAGCCACTGTAACCCAGAGGTGGAGGGCTAGTGGTAGAATGTCAGACAACTTAACCACTCGGCCACTGTGACCCAGAGGTGGAGGGCTAGTGGTAGAATGTAGGACACCTTAACCACTCAGCCACTGTAACCCAGAGGTGGAGGGCTAGTGGTAGAATGTCAGACACCTTAATCACTCGGCCACTGTAACCTAGAGGTGGAGGGCTAGTAGTAGAATGTCAGACACCTTAACCACTCAGCCACTGTGACCCAGAGGTGGAGGGCTAGTGGTAGAATGTAGGACACCTTAACCACTCGGCCACTGTAACCCAGAGGTGGAAGGCTAGTGGTAGAATGTAGGACATCTTAACCATTCCGACACTGTGACACAGATGTGGAGGGCTAGTGGTAGAATGTCAGACACCTTAACCACTCAGCCACTGTGACACAGAGTTGGAGGGCTAGTGGAAGAATGTCTGACACCTTAACCACTCAGCCACTTTGACTCAGAGGTGGAAGGCTAGTGGTAGAATGTAGGACATTTTAACCATTCCAACAGTGTGACACAGATGTGTAGGGCTAGTGGTAGAATGTCAGACACCTTAACCACTCAGCTACTGTAACTGAGAGGTGGAGGGCTAGTGGTAGAATGTCAGACACCTTAATCACTCGGCCACTGTAACCAAGAGGTGGAAGGCTAGTGGTAGAATGTCAGACACCTTAACCACTCAGCCACTGTGACCCAGAGGTGGAAGACTAGTGGTAGAATGTCAGACACCTTAACCACTCAGCCACTGTAACCCAGAGGTGGAAGACTAATGGTAGAATGTAGGACATCTTAACCATTCCGACACTGTGACACAGATGTGGAGGGCTAGTGGTAGAATGTCAGACACCTTAACCACTCAGCCACTGTGACACAGAGTTGGAGGGCTAGTGGAAGAATGTCTGACACCTTAACCATTCAGCCACTGTGACTCAGAGGTGGAAGATTAGTGGTAGAATGTCAGACACCTTAACCACTCAGCTACTGTGACACAGATTTGGAAGGCTAGTGGTAGAATATCAGACACTTGAACTTATCAGCCACTGTGACACAACGGTAGAGGGCTAGTGGTAGAATGTCAGACACTTGAACTATTCAGCTACTGTGACACAAAAGTGGAGGGCTAGTGTTAGAATGTCAATGTTCAGTGTATCTGTAATGAAGCAAGTGAGATCGCATAAAATTTGATCAAGGAACTTAAAATGTATCTATTGTAGTGCCAATCACTATTGACCTATGGTCACAATAGAACTTTCTACGATTAAAGGCCCACTACCTTTCTAGAGTATTTAAAGGTTTCTAAAAAAACATTAATAGCATAAGAAAATATATACCGATGGCCTAAGATGTTGTTACAACACCAAACATAAGCAAGATTTCCTGCGTTATACTTAAATAACAGTTGAGATTCATTTCGCTGTTTTTTCTTCTGGTGTAGTCAACTACCACGCGGACGACGGTGGGAAACATAAGACGATCGACCAGCATTATGAAAATTACCATTTTATTTATTTAAATAAAATTGTTCAAAAGTTTAGTGTTAATGGTCAATTAATAACGTTTGCAACTCTATGAAATTATCAATCTCATTTTACATTCCCATTTCAAAAATTAAAAGCCGTTTTGGACAGGTAGTGACCCTTTAAAGTCATATTGAAGAAATGGAGACAATTTGTTAGTGCTATTTATCACTGAAATGACAAATCTTACCAATCGTTCTTGTTCGTTAATGAACTCCTCCAACTGAGTCATCGCCACGTCAGCCTCCTTTTCAGCCTCCGTTTGAAGTTTCTGAGCCTGCTCAACTTGTTCTATCAGTACCTTCCTCTCCTATAAATATCAATCATACTTTCACTTTCCATATACTTAATTCAAGATAATCATCAGCTAGTTATAATGTACAATTTTATTTTCTATAAATATCCATCATACTTTCACTTTCCATAAACTTAATTCAAGATTATTATCAGTTATAATGTACACTTTCACTTTCTATAAATTATCAATCATACTTTCACTTTCCATATATTTAACTCAGGCCTAATATACTTATGAGTGAAAATAACCAAATGATCAACATTAACCATTTTAGGATACAAATTCAGTGGAACACTTCTATTTCAAAAGCTGGAGCAGTTCATTATGAATTTAAAGGGTAACTGCAAGAGTTCCTCACCGTTTCCCATTTACTCTTGTGTTCCTGGAACTGTGACTTTAAGGTCGTGACCTTTCTCTGTGTTTTTGCCACAGTGAGGCTGAGCTGTTCCTCAAGTTCTGACAGCTTTCTGACAGTCTGAAGCAAATCAAGACACATTAAGTCATAAAGAAAAGACTTTTCAAAGGAGAAAAATAAAATTTTGTAACAATCCAATTTCAAAATTAGTTAGAAAAGTAAGATATTTTCATTGACAATCATTGCCCATGTAGCAAATTCAGGATAAGAAAATTCCATGTATGTCTAGAAAGTTCAGGATCGGAAATATTTCAGTCTGCATTTAGTTCATTGTTAGTTAAATTAAGGTATACAAAAATATGAGGGAGGGGCACATATGGGTCGAATACAGTAACATCAAATATTGGTTAATTGAGGAACCTACTTAGGTTATGTCTACCTACCATTTTACGGTACTGCGCAAAACGACCCGGAACATTTTCCACCGGAACCAGAGCCTAAAATCAGTAAAAAACATATTAAAGATTTTCAAAATCATCAAAAGACATCTGTAAGATATAAACACCTCTAGCTCCATCAGTGATATCTCCCTGTGGGAATTAAAGAACTGCTAATATAAGCAGTTATTAGGCAGTTTTGTAGCAGTCCCACAGTTTTTAGGCAGTTATTAGGCAGTTCTCAGCAGTCCAGTTTTAAGCAGTCACTGAAAACTGCTAATATTTCACCATACAAGATTTAAAACTGCTTGTTGAACTGCTAACTATATTTGTAAGCAGTCATTGACTGCTTATCATAGACTGAAACTGCTTGTCATTGACTGCTTATAGACCTTAGCAGTCTAACAGAGCAGTTCACATACCAAATGGACAAAGACAAGAAATTGCATGGCAAAATAAAACTTATATAGTGAAGTTGTCTTGCAACTTATTATTAAATGCAAAGGAACATGAATTAAGATACATCATTAAATTGTAAATTTTAAAAGTGTGATTAATTCCTACTTTCCTACTAATTTTACACCCCATAAACCATTTAAATGCAATTCAAAACTAAATAAAGGTCAGTTTGATCAACATAATTATTCTATACATGTATATTCATAAAATATCAAAGTCCTATTATAATTTCTCATATTATTGATAAATATGTGTTCAATAATACTATTTTGTACATATAAACATAGATGCATATACAGTCCCTTATCTCTAACACCCTGGGGAGGCAGCTACAGCCATGGGTCATTATACACAGAGATGGTGACCCCCACATGTAGTGTTGCTGTGTGTACACATGTGGTGACCTTTGAACCTGTAGTCTCCCTCCAAATTCCAGCGGTCAGTTTGAACAGTTTGGTGTGAGGAAGCATGTGCACAGATAATCTTCTACATAATTTGGACCATTTGGTGAATATTTTGGACATCTAAATAAGTGAGGTGTAGTTTTCAACATGCAGTTTTACATAGTTATAAGTGTAAGTATAAAGGGAATTGTGTATAGCCAGGAATAGAAATGGTAAAACGTTTCAGTTTTGGATGTATGCATTCTGGTGTTGTACTGGATTATAACCCTATAATTTTGCTGTAAACCCCCAAAGTAGAAGGTAAGATGCATGAGCTTGCAATCTATGTGCATGTATATATAGCTGCATGGGAACCATGCATTTAAATTTGGAAACTTAGAAGTTAACTATTTCTATTTTTTTTTATTGATAAAATTCAAATTCATTTTTCATTTTACTCTTATACACCCCCAGTATAATATAGATGATGCATTTTCTTTTTAAAACAATTTGTATGACACAAAATAAACATTATGATTTATGTGTATATATCTTGGATTGGTTTATATTATTCAATCTTTTATTTCCTATAAATTTCTGAAAAATGAATACCGGTAAATACATGCATATAATGCAAGGCAAGTTATTTTTTTAAAACTGCAAACTTTATCTTAGAGTTAGTGTAATTATATATAACTGTCTATATGTATATTTTCCACATTATAGTATTTTCATTTTTTCCCATATAATTGGAAATGTGTTAACAGTTTCTTGAACTTATATTTATAAGTATTAAGCAATTGTGATTCATAAATATAAGCAGTCGCATGCTCCATATTTGGATTGTTTTTAGCAGTTTTGTGAGCTATTTATAGATATTAGGCAGTTTTGATTCGTACATTAAGCAGTCGCTTGCGCCATATTTGGACATTTTAGGCAGTTCATTTTGAAATAGACTGCCTAAGAACTGCCTAAAGAAAGCAGTCGCATGCGCCATATATGGACATTTTAGGCAGTTCATTTTAAAACGGACTGCCTAAAAACTGCCTAATAACTGCCTAAAAACTGCTAAGGAACTGCTAACCGACTGCTAGTGGACTGTGAAGGTTAAGGGACTGCCAATTTTTCCAATGGATTGCTAAGGGTTAACAGTCCCAGCCATGCAGTTGCATTATGAAGGCTAAATAACTGCTAAAAGAACTGCTTATTCAGTAAACTGTGAAGGCTTAAAAACTGCTAAAGAACTGCCTTCCACTTTGACATGGGTGGTTTCTCCCTGTGGGAATTAAAGACCAGTCGGAGCTGCCATTTAGGCACTTGAAACTGCCACACTTACAAGACTACCATATCTCTAGATTCACTTAGCAGCAGTCAAAGACAAAATAATTAAAGGTAAAATTAATGATGAAGACAATAACAGTCATTCTCTTACCCCGGACAAGGATATCCGTATTTTACAGGTGTGATATTAATCTGTCTTGATAACACAAGATACTCGCAATCTTTGCAATTTTCACAATTTTAAATTAAATGTTCAAACCACTACTGTATCTTGATCACAACCCTTACCCATGAATTCTCATCATCAAGGTCGAAGGCGTCATCAAATTCAGCGCTCAGGTCTGACTCCTTAACCGTCTCTAGCGTTGACCGTGCTCTCTTACTCTGGCGAGTCTCAACATGGGCAGATGTGGGATCACCCCCCTCATCCTGAATGGAAGCATCTGCTGTTTCTGTATAAGTATATAAATCATAGGTTATTCCATTGAGTCGAATGGAAGTGCACGTGTCAAATAATAATGGGAATTAATCAGATTTTTCTCTTTGATGTTGAGGAATTCATATCTTATTCAAAATAAACTGATATTATTTAATTCAAAAAATAATTTATCTTCTATGTACAAAAGCCAATTGAGCTCATTTTGGTATTAGAAAAAAAAAAAAAAATTTAAATTAGCACATTATTACACAAAACTTTCGCGTTATTACGCAAAACTTTTGGCATTATTACGCGAAACTTTCATGTAATAATGCAAAAGTTTCGCATATTTTTTCTTCTTCTACCAATATGAGCCCAAACGGCTTTTGGCTTTCGTATCTATGAATGCTAAAAAAATTTAATTTCTTTTTTAAAATTATATGTCTTTTTATCCAATACTGAATAATGAATTAAAAAATCATCTACTAGATAAATATTGTTAATGTATTGATATTTGTATATAAATATGCTGATATTTAAGAAAAATTTTTATCTAATATAACTAGATAATATTACATGTGTGACTAGTATAGATTTAGGTACTATTAAAAAATTATTTCTGTAAAACACTTATTGGATATTTCTTATTAAGATCATTTGCATCCATTATGAATAAGTATTGGTCTTAACATCTTCACCCCTGAAGACACATTTAGAATCTTCTTAATCAAAGACTAGACCAGTCCATTATGAAATATCAGGGTGAATGAGATACAGATCCGATATTTCTGAATGGTACTAAATAAAAGTCACATCATAACAAATAAGGCCAAGTTTTCATGTCTCAAAAACACAAAGACGAAAGATCCAACAGGGATCTTGGCGCCCACCAGAGATTGACCTATGTCTGACAATTGACAGATGAAACTTTTTTCTACTTTTCAAACTTCAACTACTAGAATCCAAGATGGTGGCCATCTTGATGACCAATTGGTTCTAAGATGTAATATATGCCTAACTAGGGCCCTAGGGGAACATACATACGAAATGTGAGAATGATCTCTTCAGAAATAGCGATAATAAACTTTAATAATTATCAAATAAAATTGACTGCATTATCAAACAATTTAATGATTGTTAAAGACTGCAATTATAGGAGAGATAAATGCAATCTGGGTGGCAGATAAATAGAGTAGCGCCCATTACAACACAAAAAAATGTTATGATTTATTTCGCTGTTTTGTCACCTGAACTTTGCTACTCTGCAAAAGAATTAAACTTTTACATTCCATTTAAAAAAAATTCAAATTAATTTATTTTAGGTATGATACCTTTAATTCAAAATATCATTTCATTATAATTGTTTCAAAAGGTCTGCAATTTAATTGTAGAGTGTATAGACATTTGTTGTTACCATCATTAAATGTCAATCAGTTCAAGAGGTTTTATTTCTAAAGTGTGCTCAGCAACAATCAGGACATTCTAAGCTTCATTCACCCCTGAAGACACATTTAGACTCTTCTTAATCAAAGACTAGACCAGTCCATTATGATATTTTAGGGATGAAAGGTTTAAGGGTTAATTGGTACAACTATTAAGGTATACAAATACTTGGCTCCCAAATATGGTCATGTTTTGTTGTGATGAACGACCTTTCAAACAAGACAATCATTATAAGTAGAAGTCTAAAGTGGAGATACAACAATACCTTACTTTAATTGTTCCAATTCAAACAATAGTTTTTCTAATCTAATCCTGACCTAATTGAGCATATAGATTATTAATCATGGTTTCCATTGTAACGTTAACATTTTAATTACTGCAGTCAACTCCGAGCCTCGTACAACTAGTGGGACTATGTAGAATTAATAATTAAAACTGACATGATAATTAATTACAATTAAACATGACAATACATGGTCGTTATTAGGGTTCCGCAAGTAAATCAAATATTCAATTAAGTCTCTGATACCTAATATACCGGATATCCGCCATATAGTAAACTTACTTGTAGGTACATTAACACATTTACCACTTATGACACATTTAGACTCTTCTAAATCACAGATTAGACCAGTCCATTTTGAATTTTAAGGGGTAAATAATTTAAGGAAAATTGATTCAGAAAGATGTCAGCCTTCTGTGTTCAATAATTTATGATTAATTCAACCTCCAAATTTTACCATAAATTCAGAGTTATGAATCCGGCCCCCAAATTTTTACCATAGATTCAGAGTTATGAATTCAGTCACCAAATTTTTGCCATAAATTCAGAAAAATTCACAAAAATGTTAACTCCTTAAGTTTTATCACAGATTTAAGGATGTGTTAAATGCCATGTTTTACCATGAATCCAAGAAGTTCAAGATAACAAAATCCATATTTTTAACATTACAACTCCAGTCTGTATTTTTCATTGATTCTTTCAAGACATTACATGGTATATATTTTTTTTTTAATTCTTACCTTTTACGGGTTTGACAGGAGATTTTGCCTGAAATATCAAGATTTCAAGATTATAAAGATTGTTCTTAGTTCAATAACTCACACAAGGACATAATGGTACACAAAAGATCCTTCCATAAGAAGACAGATACATGAGAAGAGGAGTTTGGTATTTTAGTTTAATGTCCTATTAACAGCCAGGGTTGGTGGAGGAAAGCCGGAGTACCCGGAGAAAAATCATCAACCAGCAGTCAGTACCTGTCAACTGCCCCACATGGGATTCAAACACGCGACCCAAGATGGAGGGCTTGTGGTAAATATGTTGAGACCTGTTAACCACTCGGCCACCATAGCCCGACATGATTCACAAAGTATAAATTATATGTAGGTTAAAATTGTAAAGTGTGTGATTTTAGATTAAATATCATCACCTTTCTTAGAAAAAGGGGCTGCATTGGCCGAGTGGTTAAAATGTCCCCACATATTACTAGTTCAAATCCCATGTGGGGTAGACACGTCCTTAAATGAGCCTGGATGTATCCCTTTATGAATTTTTAGCATGGTTAAAGCATACATGCTGTATGAATACAGCATGAAAACAGCATGAAAACGCAGCACGAATACAGCATGGATAAAGCATGCTTCCCAATTTCATCCGCTCTATATTCTTACTAGAAGCAGCATGGTTGCAGTATATATGCTTCAATTATGCAAATTAGTCTGCAAGCATACTGTCACTATGTTGCAGGACAGCATGATTGAAGCATGGAAAGCAGCATGGTTGCAGCATGATGAGGGTCTTAATCATCCTTGTCCAATTATAAGACTGAGATAGTTTATAATTAAAATACAGGGAGAAAGTTGAAAAACACAAAATTTGAAATTCTCAACAAAACTTTCTGAGGATTCTATAATTCGTTCCTGAATATTGCTACACACCTCTGGTTTAGTTGGCTTGGTAACAACCTTGACAGCAGGCGTTGTCCTGGTTACCGTGACCTTTGCAGGTGCCCCTTTGCTTGATCTTGTGTCCTTTGTGCTTGGCCGACTCTCCTGAAATCATTTTTTTAAAATTTTATACCAACTTTTTGAAAATAAGTACTTTAGAAATAAAGATGAAAATAACATTTGATTTATTATAATTAAATTGTTTAGAAGATGATGATAGGTGTAGTATTAAGAATAAGCTAATACCTTTGCCAACTCTACAAAATTATCAGTCTCGTTTTAAATTCCAATTTCAAAAATTAAAAGCCGTTTTGGAAAGGTAGTGGGCCTATAATTACGGTGATTTTAGGGAGAAGAATATTAATTAAGTTAACACGAAGGATGATATCTGAAAATTGTTTGAAAGTTACGTAATGAATGAATGAACAATTTTCTTACTTTCAAATGACATCATATTTATCTCGCATCATTAATGTCATTCACAACAATTACAAATAAGTTAAAAGTACTTAAAGAAAAAAAAATGCCGTAATTACATTACTTTATGTTATATTAACTTAACTGACTTGTCTAGCCATGTCATGTGGCCATGTCATCAATATCGTAAGACACATGTGTAATAACACTATTGTGACGTCACATGTAGTTTTGACGTCATAACCTATATATGATGTCGCATGATTGTCTCAGTAGACGGAAACGTCACATCCAAGCCGGATTTCTACTGTTTTATATTAATTGTGACAAAATTAAAAAGTTTCACTCATAGTTCTGTTAATAAAAGTTATGTGATAAATAGAATCTTACACTCAATGTGACTATGTAATATGAAATTTATCAAACTTGTTGAAGAATTTTGATATGCCACTCGCCTAAAGCTTGTGAAATATATAATTATTGAATTAATTGATAAATTTCATATTACATAGCCACTCATGTGAGATCCTCTATAATATATACTGCTGAATATTAGGACAAAATGACAGATACCATATTCGACCCAATAAGCGCCCATGTCCCTATAAGCGCCCCTCCCCCTTTTTTAGGCCTCAATTTCAATTGCCTAGGCATAAATAAGGACCAAAACTACATAAAACGATATAAATTTGCAATTATTTTGACTTATTAGCACCTTTTCATTTTTATCAATTTTTAAGCGCCCTGGGTGCTTATTGGGTCGAATACGGTATTTAAATCAACCAACATATATACAAAATAATGTAAAGCCTTATAAGTTTCTGAATGAAAATATTGATCGCATTGAAACTGAACCAGACTAATAAAATCCAAACTGTACAACAAACAAATTTCTGAAAAAGAAATTTTCACTTTATTGACTTTTTTTGTGACACCACACGTACTGAAACGAATGTTTGATTTAGTCAAAATCAATTTCAGTATTGAATGTTTGGTAGAATAAATGAAAATGGGACAATTCATATGTAGAATTCACTATCTCAAGTAAAAATCAATCAATTCTAAAATTGCAATAATTACAAAGCCCGGAAATCATGTTATAACAGAGGACTTGCAGACAGTATCGATTACACGCTTTTAAAGTAAAGATAAAACAAGCTAGCTTCACGCTTCGTCGATCAAGGTAACATGTGATCACGAAACTTAATCGGCTAAATCAAAACTGGGTGAGGTCAGGTCAAATGTCATTCATCCTATATAAAAACTAGAAATTTGTTGTTGCGATTTGAATTTTTAACAACTCATTTTAGCTAGTGTACACATTTTAATGTTTTGACTCTTGACCTTTGGATAGTTCAAAGACATTTTGACTCCTGACCTTTGGATAGTTCAAAGACATTTTGACTCCTGACCTTTGGATAGTTCAAAGACATTTTGACTCCTGACCTTTGGATAGTTCAAAGACATTTTGACTCCTGACCTTTGGATAGTTCAAAGACATTTTGACTCCTGACCTTTGGATAGTTCAAAGACATTTTGACTCCTGACCTTTGGATAGTTCAAAGACATTTTGACTCCTGACCTTTGGATAGTTCAAAGACATTTTGACTCCTGACCTTTGGATAGTTCAAAGACATTTTGACTCCTGACCTTTGGATAGTTCAAAGACATTTTGACTCCTGACCTTTGGATATTTAAGGCATCTTGATCTTTGGATATTGAAAAGACAATTTAACCCCTTATCTTTGGATTGTTTAAGACATTTTGACCCCTGATCTTTGGATACTGAAGACATTTCAACCCCTAACCTTTGGATTTTTAAAACATTTGGATCCAAGATAATTGGATAATTAAAAACATCTTTGGATATTGAAAGACATTTTAACCCCTGACTATTGAATATTGAAGATCTTTTGACCCCTGAGTTGGATATTGAAGACATTTTGACCCCTGACCTTTGGATATCGAAAAGACACTTTAACCCCTGACCTTTGGATATTTTAAAGATGAAATTTGAGACCTGACTTTTTTGACTTTGTAAAATGTGTCTTAGTTATAACTACAGTAAAACACATTTATAACGAACATGCTCACAACGAATTCATGGATATAACAAAGTAATTTTCATTCTCTGTCAAGATTCTCATAAGATGATTGTAATATGTGTATAACAAATTATCCTTATAACCAAGTGATATCATTGGTCCTCAAAGGCTTGTTATCGTGTTTCACTGTAAGTATCATGACAGCAATATCTTTGGTTTTAAATTAACGATCATATAACAGCTTCGAAAACATTTTATCAATGTTTCAGTTTTTTAAAACACTTTCTTTAATGATTTAGTGGACTAATACATTCACCAATCAGAAATATTAAAAAAAAGTATGGGGTGATCACATCAGATACCGGACTTTTGTCTGTGCATAGACTGTGTATTAAGACACCTGTCTAATAAGACACTTTTTCAGTCCCTTAGGGTGTCATATTAGACAGGTTTGACTGTAATTCACATTGAAAATATTTATTTGAAATATTTTGATTATTTGACCAATTCATCCCTGAAGACACACTTGAACTCTTCTGATTTATAGACAGGAACAGTTCATTATGCATTTTCAGGGTGAATGAGTGAAGATACTATTCCTAAAGGCTGTTATCTATGAAAGTCAGCTTTAAATTAGTAAAAGCAAAAAAAAAAAAACATAAATAGACCTAAATAACTCATTCACCCCTGAAATTGCATAATGGACTGGCCCAGTCTCTGATTTAGAAGAGTCTAAATGTGTCGTCAGGGGTGAATGAGTAAATAATGAAAAAAAAAAAAACCATAAATAGACCTAAATTAACTCATTCACCCCTGAAATTGCATAATGGACTGGCCCAGTCTTTGATTTAGAAGAGTCTAAATGTGTCGTCAGGGGTGAATGAGTAAATAATGAGATCTTACCTTTGAACCCTTTTTAGTGACGGTGAGTTTCTTTTTACTGCCGTGGAAGGAGGACATTTTGTCTTATGATTTCAGCTTAAGTATTTCCCCCTCCTAACACCATGTTAAAGTTTCCATTTACATTTAACTTTGATTTCAGCTTAAGTATTTCCCCCTCCTAACACCATGTTAAAGTTTCCATTTACATTTAACTTTGATTTCAGCTTAAGTATTTCCCCCTCCTAACACCATGTTAAAGTTTCCATTTACATTTAACTTAAAGCTGTTTAATTCTCCTTTCGTATTTGTCTCCAAAGAAGTTCAGAAATTTCCATTCTGCAGAACTTCTATTCTCATGGCAAATTCAAAATGAGATTAATTCTTTGGAAAGAAATATTTTGTCATGATTATTAACATTAATCGCTTTTAATAGAACAAATTTTCATCCCTTCCATTTTAAAATAATCCACAATGAAACCCATTATAAATTTGTTTCTACCGAAACCTCTATTGTATTCCAATACAAATCACACTCATGTTTTTTTCTAGCTGCACTTTAAGATCATCATAGATTCCTCACGATAAACATTTTTTTCCATACACAAACGTCTGTGGATATCTTGAGGTCTTCCTGACTCTACTCTCATTTCTTAACTTCATATTTTGTCATCATAAACAACTTTCTGTTCATACTACATAAATCCATGGTTTATCTTCTACTTTCACTTTTCAGTTGTATAGTAATTTCTCACAATAAATCACTTTTCCTTGTTTACATGAATACACTTCCATATTTAATGCTTGTTCTATTCCTTCTCAGGCCATTCAACGTGGGAAACTTTCAAAAGCATGGCAAGCATGAGGCTGCAAACATCGTCACAATATTTTCGTCTAATACAAAAGAGTATCGTCATGACGACTACGTCAGCAGCGGCCCCAATATTGACGTGTGATAGGTGAAATGAACAGTGTTACGCTCAATAGCTTGAACCATTATACCATCATTTAATATAGCTTTGTTCAACTTTATAGTCAATAATACTATAGGTCACTGGTGGGAACCTGCTACAGTGAAAAGTATATTTACACGAGCGACATCGTCCAGAGGGATTATGATGCTTGAAAAATACTAAACTCCCATTGTGTAGTTTTGGTCTTTATTTGTGCCTGGGCAATCAATGCCTCAAAAAGGGATGCTTATAAGGACTTATTTGGTCGAATACAGCATATTTACACATGCAACATCGTCCATAGAGAATATGATGCTTAAACTGAAGGGAAAAACTCAATGACAGGGCTTTTGGTAAATACTGAAAAAATTGTTATAGCTGAACCAATGGTTTTCATCATCATCCGTAATCTATGGGTCTTAATCAATGCTTTGATGTTTGTGAGAAACTTGTATGTAAGACCTCGCAAGTCTGTTGGTACGTAATTGGTCAATGTATATATATATATATGAAGTTTGCTTGTTCCTCATACCCAAAATGACCAAGTATTTTGTTGAACAGGTACGTACAACCAATTAAACCTCTATGTGGACGATGCGCGCGGCTAATGTTGCAGACATTCGACTACAATAATCCCTTCGCTGTTGTCTTTTGTGTCGCTGTTGTCGTTAACTTTGACCTTTGACACCTATAGTACATTTAACAGTTTTTTTGGGGTGTCACAAAAAACATGGTTTGTACAGAAATTTAAAAAAAATCAAGGACTTTTAAGGACTTTTCAAGGACTTTTTTTTCAAAGCCACATTGAAATCAAACTTAGATTCAAGCAATACAATGTTCTGTAGGCAACAACTTCTGAAACAAATGCTGAATTGGTCATTTTACCATCACTGATGATTATGAATGAAGAAATAGTTAGTTTATTAAGTTTTGGGATATGTCTGAATCAGAACGAAAACATGGTTGCATTTAACTCACAACAAATTCAAAGTTCATGTTCATTTTACACTATGATTCTAGTTTTGAACGAGGAATCAAAATGCCATTTTAGAACAAATGTATTTTTCAAAGACTTTTTAAGCTCATTTGATGAATTACAAGGACTTTTCAAGACCATTTGGTGAATTTAAAGGACTTTTCAAGGCCATTTGATGAATTTCAAGGACTTTTCAAGGCAATACTTTTTATTTAAGGACTTTCAAGGCCAACACATAAATTCAAGGACTTTTTAAGGCCTGTGCCCACTATGAAGCTATAATCTACAATCAATCAAAAGCAGAAATTTTGTTCCAAATTAATTTGGTGATATCATGTCCATATCATAATTTACTCCTATTCTAGATTGTACAGCGTGACAGTCCCACAGTGTGACTACTTGCCAGGTACAGAGGCTGTTTGCCTATAGTCTGTTTCACAATACTCACAAAAGAACTCCGCACACCCTACTGAGCTTAATCAATAGACTTAAATACCTGGGCTGGCAACCAAACCACTTCATGCAGAGATATAACTAGGGATACAACCCAGCAATGCTAAGCTTATCTGCAGCAATTCAATCCATATGATTTAACAGAAAAAAAATGGACAAATCTATTGATTTATTCTTTTTTAATTCATTTTAATGAAAAATTCCTTGTCTTTATCAAAGCCAGATTTAATCAATTTTTTTTCTTCTTAGTTGTCCATTGTTTATAGATTAAAGATGCTCCATGCCAACAGAACATAATTTGTGTTTAATCGAGTATATATTTGTCTAATTAAAGATGCTCCATCGCTGACAAATGGGATTTTTTCACTATCAAAAACAGGAGCAGACGATTGGGTATTTTTCTTCAGTTACAAAAGTTACTTACTTTACACCATCACCACCATTGTAAAGTTTGAGCTTCTACTTTTACTTCAAGTTAAAAACATGAAAAATAATTAATTGCATCCCGAAAAAATTCCATGACACTATATCCTATATGGAATGAAGTACTGATTGCGCATGCATCAAAGGCGAAACAAATTATTTTATATTATTTTTTGTGTTAATTAGGCATATACACACGATTAACAACACCTATTATTGTTCAAATGATGAATATCATTTATGCTCTGTCGGCGGTCGAGCATCTTTAACACAAAAAGCAATATAAAATAATTTATTTTGCTTTATGGTGCATGCACAATCAGTAGTTTATTCCATATAGGACATAGTGCCATTGAATTTTTCCCGGATGCAACTATAATTATTTTTAATATTTCTATCTTATTTTTATCTATAAAAATAAGAAGCTCAAACTTTTCCAATGTTGTAATGGTGTAAAGTAAGTATTTTTTGTAACTGAGGAAAAATACTAAATCGTCTGGTCGTGTTTTTGATAGAGAAAAAATACCATTTGTCAGCGGTGGAGCATCTTTCGTCAATCATTATTATACTTCTCTATTATCTTTTTATCTTCATTGTTAATTTCTTAACTTGATTTTAAATTGATTTTTTTTTACTGACTTTATGAAGTCATCTATATAAAGTGTTTTTATAGTAAAAATCTCCAAAACCAAAAATACGGAACAATATTTAACTAATTATAAAACATTTAATTATCCATAGCAGGTTTTAATTGTATGTATTGATACGTTGCCTTTTACATATATGTAACTTCCCCTAGCTTCTTAAGCTCATATATATATATATGGATGGTAGTTTTCTCGAAATAAAAGAGCAGACTTAAAGGGACAATTCACTCTAAGAGAACATTAAAATTTGTACATATATTATCGGGGAAAATCTAGCTCTAATGGCAATGAGATAAGTCGGTTAACTGTGATATGCCTGAAAAGCCCATGGTTGTGACATGTGTACATGTGTAGATGTTCAAACTCGCTCGCTGTCCGCCATTACACATATTGTGGTCGAACTTCTTGTATGCCGAACCCTGTCCCTTGCTTGTAGAGTAATGCAACTTTTGTCTAGAACTGCTCAAATCGTTCTGACAGTAGATTGTTTACTCTATTTTGTGAATTGTCTTGCCTAAAAATCATTTTATCACCTCCTCAGTGGTTATGTAGTTTATTTGTTTAACGTGCGTGACTTTGGCTCGGGTATGGGTACAGCGTCCATATTGTACCTGCTTAATCCTATTTATCAACAATTTGATATTTCAACGATATTAATTAAAATACTAAACAATGACGTGGAATTTGTCAATATTTTATGTTATATGTTTCATAAGAAATGCAGAACAATAAATTTATGCCATATTTTGCTTCTTGCTTTAGTCAAAGAATTAGCCTGAGTGAATTGTCCCTTTAAGTCGAAACTCAAGTTTTTCTCCTTATGTAACTTATATCAAAATTTATGACTTAAGTCAGTTTTTGACTTAAGTTTGTTTCGAGAAATCGGGGCCTGGACCAGTAAATCCGGGGTTGTGGGTTCGAGCCTGAGTGTCGGCACATTACTTTCACCTTGTTACATATCATTTAATTGTTCTAATATCAGAAAATGCTATCTGAGATACTCCACCACCAACAGAGCATATATAACACAAAAAGCAATATAAAATAATTTATTTTGCTTATGGTGCATGCACAATCAGTAGTTTATTCCATATAGGACATAGTGCCATTGAATTTTTCCCGGATGCAACTATAATTATTTTTAATATTTCTATCTTATTTTTATCTATAAAATAAGAAGCTCAAACTTTTCCAATGTTGTAATGGTGTAAAGTAAGTATTTTTTGTAACTGAGGAAAAATACTAAATCGTCTGGTCGTGTTTTTGATAGAGAAAAAATACCATTTGTCAGCGGTGGAGCATCTTTCGTCAATCATTATTATACTTCTCTATTATCTTTTTATCTTCATTGTTAATTTCTTAACTTGATTTTAAATTGATTTTTTTTTACTGACTTTATGAAGTCATCTATATAAAGTGTTTTTATAGTAAAAATCTCCAAAACCAAAAATACGGAACAATATTTAACTAATTATAAAACATTTAATTATCCATAGCAGGTTTTAATTGTATGTATTGATACGTTGCCTTTTACATATATGTAACTTCCCCTAGCTTCTTAAGCTCATATATATATATATGGATGGTAGTTTTCTCGAAATAAAAGAGCAGACTTAAAGGGACAATTCACTCTAAGAGAACATTAAAATTTGTACATATATTATCGGGGAAAATCTAGCTCTAATGGCAATGAGATAAGTCGGTTAACTGTGATATGCCTGAAAAGCCCATGGTTGTGACATGTGTACATGTGTAGATGTTCAAACTCGCTCGCTGTCCGCCATTACACATATTGTGGTCGAACTAATTCTTGTATGCCGAACCCTGTCCCTTGCTTGTAGAGTAATGCAACTTTTGTCTAGAACTGCTCAAATCGTTCTGACAGTAGATTGTTTACTCTATTTTGTGAATTGTCTTGCCTAAAAATCATTTTATCACCTCCTCAGTGGTTATGTAGTTTATTTGTTTAACGTGCGTGACTTTGGCTCGGGTATGGGTACAGCGTCCATATTGTACCTGCTTAATCCTATTTATCAACAATTTGATATTTCAACGATATTAATTAAAATACTAAACAATGACGTGGAATTTGTCAATATTTTATGTTATATGTTTCATAAGAAATGCAGAACAATAAATTTATGCCATATTTTGCTTCTTGCTTTAGTCAAAGAATTAGCCTGAGTGAATTGTCCCTTTAAGTCGAAACTCAAGTTTTTCTCCTTATGTAACTTATATCAAAATTTATGACTTAAGTCAGTTTTTGACTTAAGTTTGTTTCGAGAAATCGGGGCCTGGACCAGTAAATCCGGGGTTGTGGGTTCGAGCCTGAGTGTCGGCACATTACTTTCACCTTGTTACATATCATTTAATTGTTCTAATATCAGAAAATGCTATCTGAGATACTCCACCACCAACAGAGCATAAGCAATACTCATTATTGAACTATACTTGGTGTTTATTTATGTAAATATGTCTAATTAATACAAAAAACATTACATCAAATAATTTGTTTTGCTTTTGGTGGGTGCGTCATCGGTACCTCATTCTATAAAAGGCATAGTGCCACGGATGTTTTTCCGAATGCAATTAATTGTTTTAAATATTTTGGTTTTGAAGGACAATTAGAAGCTCAAACTTTTCAATGGTGGTAATGGTGTAAAGTAAGTAACTTTTGTAACTGAAGAAATATACTAATTCATCTTATCCTATTTTTGATAGAGAAAGTTATTATTCTTTAGCAGAGTAATATCTTCAAGCTACCGACTAAAGCAGTTTCTCTAACGATAAATGTAAATATATATAGTTATGATATCACAGTTAATTGTAGCACAAAAATGTTAAAGCTCTAATATACAGGGGAGAAAATTCCATAATAGGTGAATTATCAAGTCAGGGCTACAAAAAAGCCATGCAAGGGAGATAAAAAATTTCAATCAAGACTCTACGCTAAACAACATATAGATATATTATATGAATTGATTATGGAAGGTTTCAAATTTGTCAAGCACTAAAAAATGAACAAAGATCGCGACACAAATATTTCTAGAATGACAAAGATCAGAAAAAAAGTTTGAGAGTAAGAGAGATAATAAAGTTGAAAGTAAGGGAGATAATCAAGATGAGAGTAAGGGAGATAATCAAGTTGAAAATAGGGAGACAATCAGGTTGAAAGAAAGGGAAATGAAAAAGTTGAAAGTAAGGGAGATAATTAAGATGAAAGGGAGATTATCAAGTTGAAAGTAAGGGAGATAATCAAGTTAAAAGAAAGGGAGATAATCAGGTTGAAAGTAAGGGAGATAATCAAGTTAAAAGAAAGGGTGATAATCAGGTTGAAAGTAAGGGAGATAATCAAGTTGAAAGTAAGGGAGATAATCAGGTTGAAAGAAAGGGAGGTAATCAAGTTAAAAGAAAGAGATATATTTAGGTTGAAAGTATGGGAGATAATAAGGTTGAAAGTAAGGGAGATAATCAAGTTTAAAGTAAGGGAGATCATAGGGGTGAAAGTAAGTGAGATAATCAGGGATGAAAGAAAAGGAAATAATCAAGTTGAAAGTAAGGAGATACTCAAGATGAAAGTAAGGGAGATAATCAAGTTGAAAGTAAGGGAGATAATAAGGTTGAAAGTAAGGTAGATAATCAAGTTGAAAGTAAGGGAGATAATCAAGTTGAAAGTAAGGGAGATAATCAGGGATAAAAGTGAGGGAGACAATCAACATCTTACCCTACTACGCGATCGTGATTTTGAGCGATCAAATCGTAGCTTTTTCTTCTTTTGGAAGCATGGTAATGGAGAAAGTTGTTCACAAATGGGATGTTCCATATTAAACACTTTGTTTGTTACTTCAATGTTTAATTTATGTATGAAATTAATATGTATTAAACTATTTTTGGCAGAAAATTTTCCCCAATTTCCAAATATTTTATTGACAAAGACGTAATACTTGTCAATTGGATAGCCTATCTTAGTCCTTGCGTTCTGTATTCGTTGTTTTCAATTCATGATATCAAGCCAACCACCCCTGAAGATGTATTTAGATTCTTCTAGTTTTCAAAGAAGCTCAGCCAATGAAATGCATTCTCAGGCACCTCATTTATACTGGTGAAAAGGGAGCTAACTCTGTAATATGCAGGATGAATTATAAATAACTAACCTGTCTCGAGCTGTCCCGCGATATCCCATCATCCTCGGTCTCGGGCAGTTGTGACTCGACCTCTGTTTGTGGACGGGAATCTCCAGTAGAACCCTGTTAACATACAGTACAGGTATAATTATGATTTTTACTTTACTCAGAGATATTCTGTAATTGAATATTACAGAGTTGTCTGCCCTTTCAGGTAGGTATCGATAGCAGTGTCATGTGTTTGTAAGTGAAAACGATGTGAGTTTCCCTCACAAAATAATGTTGTCACAATGGAAACCTACCCAAAAGGGAGGTTACTCTGTAATGTGCAAAAGACACAATATGATGAGAAATATCTGAAGAAATTTCATGGCTGTTTTTACTTCTGAAATCAAATTTAAATAGCGTACATTTTTCATACACTTTAAAACATGTATTAAATCAAATCTCTATGAAATTATAAATCATGTTTCCATAATGAAAATACATAAAATTTAATACTCTTGAAAAAATCAAATCCATATTTAAAAACTATAATTTTCCTTGATTATGCAAGCTAAAATGTAATTAAAAAATGTTTGAATTCATTTTCTTTCTCTCTTTCTGATTGAAGATAATTAAAATATGTTGGAATTTTTGTGAAAAACTGGAATACAGATTAAACGTTAATTAGTGAGAGGGCAAAAGGATTGGTCATACTATAACGTTAATATTGTAGACATGAATATCACAAAATGATAGAAAATTGATTCCTTCCAAAGACAATTATCTTCCATTGTTTGACTTTGAAATGAAAATGATCACATGAAAATGTACATAAAATCATAAGATAAAAGTTAGAATTTGTGATTTAAATTTGAATTTCAAATCTGATGTCAAAATTTTTTAAAACAACATCATTTCAAGTTCATATTTTATATAATTAGAATGATCATGAACATTTCAAAATTATATCTTAAGCAAGTACTCATTTGAGTATAATTCACACTAAATTAATTTATGATTCTTAATTATTTAGCAAATTAAATATGAGTAATTAACATTGGTAACACTAACTAGTGTAAAGCACTGATTAGGTGAGTTAGATATAGTCACACAATTAGAGAGGGGAAGCAACTCCTGCAAACCTGAAAGCAAACCGTTAGAAAAGCCATCTTACTCTCTGAAAATAAGTCTAACTTATCCACCCCCAAAAACACATTCAGACTCTGCTGCATTTTATGATGGAGTAGTCCATTATGATTTTTAAGGGTGAATTATTTATTAAGTTTCTACAAAAATTATATTTCTAAGTCTTATCGTCGCAACTTTCAAACACAAATTCTGGAATATAATCAATATAGATCTACATTCTTATCGTCGCAACTTTCAAACACAAATTCTGGAATATAATCAATATAGATCTACATTATTAATTAACAATTAATCTTGATAAAAATGTGGCTATGCCTATTTCTATATTCTGTCTATATTAACTTATTTGTTCACCCCTGAGATTTCATAATGGACTGGTCTAGTCTTTGATTTAGAAGAGTCTAAATGCATTTTCAGGGGTGAATAGACATTAACTATTCCAGTTGAATGTCACTATTGTTCATACTGGGTCTTTAAACCTTAGTTCCAGATATCATTATTGATAATGGAAATTGGCTGCATTTTCTGAAAACAAATTTATTTAAAAATCTATTCAGTTCAAAGGACTAAATTATTCTTTATGATAACTACGATAAAAAGTTCTAGCTTTAAACAAGTTGTTCGGTTTTATTCACAAATAGTTCCTTTCAAAGTCACAAAAATTCATCTACATAATATTACTTATTATTTAATTTCAAGCAATCAAAGAACACACTATATATGATATTATTTACATAATTACATAATAGTTCAGGTGATCAAAGCCCAGAACAAAGTATTCGAAAATAATTATACCTGATTTTCTCTAAAAGTGTAGAAAACTTTTTGCATAATTTACAACAATATTCCAATAATGTAGATTACTGAGGTCAGATCTATGACCCATTTATACCAGTATGAATTATGCGTGCCATATTCACTGTAATTAGCACCCCTCTCCCTATAGGTGCCCCTCTCCATATAAGCCCCTCCCCCTATAAGTGCCCCTCCCCTATAGGTGCCCCCCTCCATATAAGCACCCCTCTCTCCCTATAAGTGCCCCTCCCCTATAAGTGCCCCTCCCCCTATAAGCGCCCCCCCTATAAATTCCCCTCCCCCTATAAGTGTTCCTCTCCCTATAAGTGCCCCTCTCCAATAAGCCCCCTCCCCCTATAAGTGCCCCTCTCCCTATAAGTGCCCCTCCCCCTATAAGTGCCCTCCCTATAAGTGCCCCTCCCCCTATAAGTGCCCCTCCCCCTATAAGTGCCCCCTCCCCTAAAAGTGCCCCTCCCCCTTATAAGTGCCCCTCTCCCTATAAGTGCCCCATTCCTTCTTTTAAAGTGCCCTTCCCCCTAAAAGCGCCCCTCCCCCTATAAGCGCCCCTCCCCTATAAGTGCCCCTCTCCCTATAAGTGCCCCTCCCACTATAAGTGCCCCTCCCACTATAAGTGCCCCTCCCCCTATAAGCACCCCTCTCCCTATAAGAGCCCCTCTCCCTATAAGCGCCCCTCCCCTATAAGCGCCCCTCTCCCTATAAGTGCCCCTCCCCCTATAAGCGCCCGGCCTCCCCCCTATAAGTGTCCCTCCCATATAAGTGTCCCTCCCCCTATAAGCACCCCTCACCCTATAAGTACCTCTCCCACTATAAGCGCCCGGCCTCCCCCTATAAGTGTACCTCCCATATAAGTACCACTCCCCTATAAGTGCCCCTCTCCCTATAAGTGCCCCTCCCACAATAAGTGCCCCTCCCACTATAAGTGCCCCTCCCCCTATAAGCACCCCTCTCCCTATAAGAGCCCCTCTCCCTATAAGCGCCCCTCCCCTATAAGCGCCCCTCTCCCTATAAGTGCCCCTCCCCCTATAAGCGCCCGGCCTCCCCCTATAAGTGTCCCTCCCATATAAGTGTCCCTCCCCCTATAAGCACCCCTCACCCTATAAGTACCCCTCCCACTATAAGCGCCCGGCCTCCCCCTATAAGTGTCCCTCCCATATAAGTACCCCTCCCACTATAAGTGCCCCTCCCATATAAGTACCCCTCCCCCTATAAGTGCCCCTCCCATATAAGTACCCCTCCCACTAAAAGTGCCCCTCCCCCTATAAGCACCCCCCTCCCATATAAGTACCCCTCCCAATATAAGTGCCCTTCCCCCTATAAGTGCCCCTCTCCCTATAAGTGTCCCTCCCCCTATATATATAAGTGCCCTCCCTCCCCCTATAAGTGTCCCTCCCTATAAGCACCCCTCTCCCTATAAGTGCCCCTCCCCCTATAGTGCTCCTCTCCCTATAAGTGCCCCTCCCCCTATAAGCGCCCCTCTCCCTATAAGCGCCCCTCTCCCTATAACCACCCCTCCCCCTATAAGTGCCCCTCTCCCTATAAGCGCCCCTCTCCCTATAAGTGCCCCTCTCCCTATAAGTGCCCCTCCCCCTATAAGCACCTCTCACCCTATAAGTACCCCTCCCACTATAGGTGCCCCTCCCCCCTATAAGTGCCCCTCCCATATAAGCACCCCTCTCCCTATAAGTGCCCCTCCCCTTATAGTGCTCCTCTCCCTATAAGCGCCCCTCTCCCCTATAAGCGTCCCTACCCATTTCTGGAGAAGAGTTGAAGTTATATAAATGCCCCCATCCCATGGATTTAACAATGTTTTACAACATGTGATGCCTCTAACATCAGCATTGCATCCCATATCACATGAACTTGCAGGTCTTTTACATGTGAATCACAACAAAATTCTTCTCAAAGGAGAAGTTAGTGGCATCACATGATGTAAAACATTGTTAAATCCATGGGATGTGGGCATTTACAGAAAAGGCCAGGAGAGGTGCTAATTAAGACATATATGGTATCATATTTCATTCCTGTAATAAATCATACTGTGATCAATGAAATAGTTAATTAAGTTTAATATGCAATAACCTCAGTTATTAGTATAAATGTTATTGGATTTCATTATAAAGATGAAAAGATTTAAACTATGTAATTATGTCACAATGCCTTCTTACTTATGTAGAACGACAAACACTTAATTACAAGTCAATTATATAAATTCAAGTCAGAACATAGCCTTCGTTTATTTGACCTGGTAAATTATGTCAAAATGAAATCCTATATTCTACTTTGACTATATGATCTAATATTTAGATAACAACTAATTATACTCTGACAAAGCCTATACTGCAAGGCTACTTTTAAGAACTTAATAATCCTAAGTAATCATTCCCTAATCTCCTACTGAAAGGGGCCACGGTGGTCGAGTGGTTAAGATGTCCTGACTATTACCACAAGCCCTCCACCTCTGTGATGCGAGTTCAAATCCCATGTGGGACAGTTGCCAGGTACTGACGGTGGTTTTTCTATGGGTACTATGGCTTTTCTCCACCAACAAACCTAGCACATCCTTACATGACCCTTGCTGTTCATTAAAAGACGTTGAAAAAAAAACTTCAATAAAGATGTCATCCATGCCCCAGCTATAAATAGTAACCATGATCCCTCTATACATATTCCTGCCCCTATACATTCTCCACCCCTACAAACCCTCTCCCCTATAAATTTGTTTCCCCCTATAAGTAGTACCCCTGCCCTATTAATAGTATCCTTCCGGGCTATAAATAGTGCCTTGCCATATAAATAGTACCCTGCCCTAAAAATAGTACCCTTACCTATAAATAGTACTCTTGCCCTATAAATAGTACCCATCCCCCCAACTGAGTCCTTCCATCTATTAATAGTTCCCTCGCCCTATAAATAGTACCTCGCCATATTAATAGTACCCTGCCCTATAAATAGTACCCTCGCCTATAAATAGTACTCTTGCCCTATAAATAGTACCCATCCCCCCAACTGAGTCCTTCCACCTATTAATAGTTCCCTCGCCATATAAATAGTACCCTGCCCTATAAATAGTACCCTCGCCTATAAATAGTACTCTTGCCCTATAAATAGTACCCATCCCCCCAACTGAGTCCTTCCACCTATTAATAGTTCCTTCCACCTATTAATAGTTCCCTCGCCCTATAAATAGTACCTTGCCCTATAAATAGTACCCTGCCCTATAAATAGTACCCTCGCCCTATAAATATTACCCTTGCCCTATAAATAGTGACCATCCCCCTACACAGTCCCTCCCCCTATACACTCTATTAAATAAAATGAAATTGTTAAGATACACCATTCAACACTGGACAAATTAGTGTGTTAAAAAGCTTGATTAATTAATTAGGAGACATATTAATCACTGAATTAATTAGTAAATGAGTCTTTAATTTCTCATACTTTAAAGAAATTAAAGGCCCATCCATCAACACTGGACAACAGAGTGGTTCAATCCATTCCAATTTGTAGGGGTGACCAGTATAGTTGATATGCAATTCTGGGTTAATCCATTCCAATTTGTAGGGGGACCAGTATAGTTGATATGCATTTCAGCTGTTCTTTAAAAGATCACTAACATTCCAAAAATAACTTAAAATGAAATATAACTATTGATCTTCATCATCAACATTACCGTATTCGACACAATAAGCGCCCAGGGCGTTTAAAAAATTGAAAAAATGAAAAGGTGCTAAGAAGACGAAGTTCTTGCAAATCTTTATATATAGTTTTGTGTAGTTTTGGCCTACATTTATGCACATTATATAGGGACATGGCCACTTATTTAGTCGAACACGGTATATTTCTTTTTTTTTATAGTACAATCCAACTGAGTCGTCTCCCTATGGGTTTCAATTTAGACAAAAAAATATGATTTAAAGATGTTCCACCATCGACAGAGCATAAATAATATATTTATCCTATGGACAATAATTGATGTTTATCGCATATATGTCTAACTTACAGAAACAAAACATATAGAATAATTTATTTTTCTTTTGACGCCTGCGCAATTTTAAGTACAACATTCCACAATAGAGCATGACGAGATGCAATAAATTATTTCAACTACTATTATATTGAAGTAAAATAAGAAGCTCGAAATTTTCAACAGCAGTAATGGTATAAAAAATTAATTTTTGTTACAGAAGAAAAATACTAAATTCTCTGCTCCTGTTTTTAATGAATAAAAATCACCATTTGTTGGTCTAGTAGGATCTTTTAAAGCATCGATGACACTATATATGATATTTCATAAGGGTATGAAAATGTTTGCAAACCGTGTGAATCCGTATAAAACCTTATAAGTCTAGATCGCGAAATTAAATTTTCTTGAAAAAATCCTTCGATATAAAAACACAAAATTACTACTAGGGGAAAAAGATATTTGTACTGTTAAAAACAAATTTAAAAAATAGAATTTTTGAAAATGTTTGGAACGACTCCTATCATATGTACCTGACATGACTGTTATGAAAACTAGGAAATGTTATTCTGTAAATCTAAAGAACAGCTGAACAACATTATCAGGTTCATCTATAAATAGTATATCACAGCGCCATCTAGTGTCTTGTCGTAATGTACTGCTTACTTGAAAATTAACGTGAGGGGGAAATTTATGCTAATTACAAAAAAGTCGCTTGATCGTAAATAATTCCTCTGCGCGTAATATTTCTTGAATGAATGAATGAAGTTTGTTATTAAAAGTCTAAAAATGTATCTGTCGCGAAAATAACAACACTGTGATATCGCGAAATTAAGTACTCATGAAAATATCTACGTTTGCAGTATAATCATATTGATAGTTACATTTATTCTCCATAAGAGAAAATTTGTGACCGATCGAGAAACAAAATGGCTGACAGCCAGTCATTTTAAATTTTGACAATTGAAATTTATATTAAGTTGCTAGGAGAGAACTTACATAGGAATTGCCTGTTGTTCAAACCCTTTTCAATTTATTAAAATAAAATTTTGTTGAAATTGAAATTGAAAATTTACTATGGCTAATTTTCACAAAGTGCTGAAGGGATAATTTCGATATCAATTTTAGATCGAAGAAATGATGTAACGATCATCTTCAATTTTCAAGCATTTTCAAGAAGCAGATAACTGCACATTACGAAAAGACTCAATAATTTAGAGGTGGCGCCACCTACTTCTAGCTGTAACGCTAATAATTCCTGACGCGCTTGATCAGCAGCGTCCGTAGCATCGGCTACCAGTTTTTCTGTATCGTCGACTTTCATTTGCGCTTCTTGTAAATCATCCTGTAGAAAAATGGATGGCAGTTATAGCCTTATAAATGCCATCAAACTAACAAATAGTGCTTCACCCTAAATTGTGTAATGATAATACAACATGCTTAACTGAAAAAAAAAGATTGTTAGAAAACTACTTTCTAGTTCATTATAAACAAGCATGAAATCTTTCTATGAAATATATACTGAAACTGACATTCATTTAGTGGATTAGGCTGGTTCATGGATTATCCAGGTTTAATTAAGCATTAAACTATCTTCCTATGGCATCTATATAGACCATAGATGACATAGGAAGATAGCTTAATACTTATATTTACATTATTAATATATTTTGCGGTCTCTGCATTGACACATTGTTTAAGTTAGACCAGGAAAACTGTTTATCAATGACAATTTAATCAACAAGATGGCACAGCCATTTTGATGGTGATCAGATGACGTCATAATGGTTTGGTGTCAGTTATACCCTCATAGACTTCACTTTGCCTTGGTTAGTTTATATAGTAGAAGTGGCAAGTGAATGTAGATATTTTACTGTAACTCATAAAATTATTGCATAAAGTAAGCTATAAATCAATTTACAGAAATCAAATAGAGAAACTCACATCTTTTTCATATTTTGAAAATGAGGCTTCAAACTGGGAAAGACGCGCTTATAGGGACAGAGGTGCTTATTGGGAGGGGTACACTTATTGGGTTGGGTACACTTATTGGGTTGGGTATGCTTATTGGGTTGGGTACACTTATTGGGTTGGGTACACTTATTGGGTTGGGTACGCTTATTGGGTTGGGTACACTTATTGGGTTGGGTACACTTATTGGGTTGGGTACGCTTATTGGGTTGGGTACGCTTATTGGGTTGGGTACACTTATTGGGTTGGGTTCATGTATTGGGTTGGGTACACTTATTGGGTTGGGTACACTTATTGGGTTGGGTACACTTATTGGTTGGGTACGCTTATTGGGTTGGGTTCATGTATTGGGTTGGGTACACTTATTGGGTTGGGTACACTTATTGGGTTGGGTACACTTATTGGGTTGGGTACACTTATTGGGTTTGGTACGCTTATTGGGTTGGGTACACTTATTGGGTTGGGTTCATGTATTGGGTTGGGTACACTTATTGGGTTGGGTACACTTATTGGGTTGGGTACGCTTATTGGGTTGGGTACGCTTATTGGGTTGGATACGCTTATTGGGTTGGGTTCATGTATTGGGTTGGGTACACTTATTGGGTTGGGTACACTTATTGGGTTGGGTACACTTATTGGGTTGGGTACACTTATTGGGTTGGGTACACTTATTGGGTTGGGTACACTTATTGGGTTGGGTACGCTTATTGGGTTGGGTACGCTTATTGGGTTGGGTACACTTATTGGGTTGGGTTCATGTATTGGGTTGGGTACACTTATTGGGTTGGGTACACTTATTGGGTTGGGTACACTTATTGGGTTGGGTACACTTATTGGGTTGGGTACTCTTATTGGGTTGGGTACACTTATAGGGTTGGGTACTCTTATTGGGTTGGGTACGCTTATTGGGTTGGGTACACTTATTGGGTTGGGTTCATGTATTGGGTTGGGTACACATATTGGGTTGGGTTCATGTATTGGGTTGGGTACGCTTATTGGGTTGGGTACACTTATTGGGTTGGGTACACATATTGGGTTGGGTACACTTATTGGGTTGGGTACACTTATTGGGTTGGGTACACTTATTGGGTTGGGTACACTTATTGGGTTGGGTACACTTATTGGGTTGGGTACGCTTATTGGGTTGGGTACACTTATTGGGTTGGGTACACTTATTGGGTTGGGTACGCTTATTGGGTTGGGTACGCTTATTGGGTTGGGTTCATGTATTGGTTGAATACACTATATAAGGTACAGAAGGCAGAATGTCACATAACTCATAAACTGTGACCCTTAAAGGGGTGAAAGACTAGTGGTAGAATGTCAGACGCCTTAACCATGTCACTCAGCCACTGTGACTCAGAGATGGAGGGCCAGTGGTAGTATGTCAGACACCTTAACCATTCAGCCATTGTGACCCAGAGGTGGAGGGCTAGTGGTAGAATGTCAGACACCTTAACATTTCAGCCATTGTGATCCAGAGGTGGAGGGCTAGTGGTAGAATGTCAGACACCTTAACCATGTCACTCAGCCACTGTGACCCAGAGATGGAGGGCTAGTGGTAGTATGTCAGACACCTTAACCACTCAGCCACTGTGACCCAGAGGTGGAGGCCCAGTGGTATAATGTCAGTCACCAGAATCACATAAGCATAAACTGTGACCCTTAAAGGGGGTGAAAGGGCTAGTGGTAGAATGTCAGACACCTTAACCACTCAGCCACTGTGACCCAGAGGTGGAGGGCTAGTGGTAGTATGTCAGACACCTTAACCACTCAGCCACTGTGACCCAGAGGTGGAGGGCTAGTCGTAGAATGTCAGACACTTTAACCACTCGGCCCAGGACAGAATGAATGCCCTTACTGTCTGAAGAAGATAACAAGAAATATTCACCATAGTATCATTTCTCCATCAAACATATATACTCTTCTCATTCATCATATTGTTCAGATTTCAATTAATTTTTCATCCCTACAGATCATAATGAGCTGTTCCAGTTTCAAAACTGGAAGAGTTCAAATGCTTCTGCAAGGGTGAATGGGTTGTTATATCATTAAATTACTAACTAGCAGGCATAGCAATACTAATAGGAACAGAATGTTATAGAATTGTAAAAAATCAGAACCACTCTGGGATTAACGTAGACAGGTGTTATAAACCAAGCCACAATACATAACACTACATGTGTTTGGGGAAACTGAAGGGGTATCGGCATAAAATTGGGGAAAAGGCCAGGTCACCACAAACATCAGGGGTCAAGGTCAGGAGACATATAAGGAACAATTAAGGACAAAAAGTCAGAAAGATGTCAAGGGACAGAGTTCAAGGTCAAAACATATGTTAGGGGCAGAGGTTAAAAGACAAGAGCAGAGATCAATTTCAGGTTGAATTTTAAGGGAGGGAAGGTCAATGTCACGACAATAATTTAAGTGAGACAGAGTTATATCTGTCATATTGAATAAATTAGATTGTCAAGGTCATTATAGACTGGGAACAGAGGTCAAGGTGAGGACAGAAAACTTGGCTTAACAATGTCAAGGTCATATCAGAAGAGAGAAAATTAATGTTAATTGGACAATGTGTGGTTAATGACTGCTATCAGAGACTGAGAAGGTCAAGGTCGCCTTAGAAAAAGGATGTGAATACCTTAATGAAGGAGAATTAATAGAAATGTATACAGTACTGTAAATACCTTGATATAGGATCAAGGATACAAGCATAGAACTATTTTAAGTTTAGAGAATGATGTTGTATTTCAATTATTATGATGAGATACCAAGGTCAAGGACAGAAAATGTCAAGGTCACCAGAAAAAAAGTCAAGAGTTGAAGATTTGGGCAAAAATTCAGGCAGTAACATATCACTTCAATGCTGAAATTGGTTCACAATGTTTAATCAGAATTAATTAAGGCACAGTGATTAGTATTTTATGGATGAAATAGAAAATGATTCTGACTTGAAGCAGAGAAATCACACCATCTTACCTCATATATATAATCATAAGTAGGGGGGTTCGAGTCGATGGTAAATCGTAAGTCCATGTACTGAACAATCTGTACAGCAGCCATCTTGGAAATGTTTGTTCACAGAATTGTTCATGAAAACTTTCACAACAAAAAAGTTGTTAAATCCATGGATCACTTATATATTCCACATATCGAACCTTTAGCACTCCGCGGGAACATATTTTGTCGTTCAGACTACATATCTATCACCGTCATATAGTGGTATTTCACTCGTTAAATAGTGGTATTTTGTTCATTTGTTGGTTCAAATGTTTGTAAATTCCAGCCTAAAAATATTGAACAGAAATTCTAAACTCATTCACCCCTGTAATTTCATAATGAACTGTTCCAACCATTGTAGTTAGAAGAGTCCATGTATGTCTTAAGGGGTGAATAGGATAAAATAACATCAATGAATGAAAACAATATCCAATCATTTCTTCTTTGGGATGATAGTTATCAGGTACACATAGTCCAACATTTAAGTATCATGCAGGTAGAAGTTTTGATCTAATATATTCCAAACTGAATTATTTGCAAATTTTTCCTAACTTTCCAAGACAAACAAAATCAATAATCCTTTGGTTATAAATCCATTGAAACTTTAAGTCTCCAATATAAGCAAACTTTAAATATCAAACAAGTTCCACCATAGCCACATTTTAAGAACTTTCACAAGAAAGAAATTAAAACACATGCATCTAATTCACAATGAATTATTTTCAAAATCCTTCATGCAGAACTGCTGCAGAAAACCAGTACCACCATTCCATAGATCAAAATGATTCCGAAAAGATTTCCTTGAGAAACGAACCAATGTTACTAAATATAACTGTGTCAAAAAGATTTTCTGATATAAAATTTCACCTTCTATGGTTGCCCTCCTAGGGAGTAATCATTAGTTGTGTCTGCCCTCCTAGGGGGAAATCATTATTTGTGTGCCAAATATGTCAAGCCCGTTAAGGAGTAAAATCATTATGTATACGTATGCCAACCCTATCTCTATACATGTGTATTGCCAGTGTAGCTTTTATTACGAATTACACTGTATCAATACCTTAAGTTAAAGCTGAATATATAATGTAAACAGACGCTTAGACGGAAAACATTTGGCTAACTTCCTGATTTTTTCAAAGCTTAATTAATAAAATAAGATTCATTACATTATTTTATAATGATATTTAAAAAATATTTCAATCTTGATAAAATAAGTTTCATTCCAATGATATTTAAAAATCTTTCAAAACTTATTAAAATAAAAATTCATTACCATAATGATATTTAGAAATCTTTCAAAACTTAATAAAATAACAGTCATTCCAATAATGATACCTAAATTTTTTCAATCCTAATAAAATGAGATTTTTTTATCCAATAATGATATTAAAAAAATATTTCAAAACTTCTTAAAATAAGATTCATTGCAATATCAATATTAAAAAATCTTTCAAAACTTAATAACATTAAATTCATTGCAATACTGACATTTAAAAATCTATCTCAATCAATTTAAAATTTTTGTTTTATAAATTAATGACTATATCTTTGGTGTGTTTTTGCCTATATAATTCACAAAGATAAGGAGTTATGGGAGAGATCTCCATTATATATACTTATACGTACCTAACGTGAGCAATCTCCATGTAATATATATACTTACTTACCTATGTTTTCGGTTTTGGTACATCTTTATTTACCTAGCAGATCAAGGCCAGTATTTAGCCGAGATTGAACGTAAGATTTGGATTGTAAATTGGTTTACGTTATAGTGTGAATGTACAATGGGGCTGAATGGTGTTTTTCTAATGTATTTCACCATTATAGATTAGCTGTGTGTCCCGTCTGACAATAACCCACAATGTACCACAGGAAAATTATACCAAAATCTATATAATATCTATATGATAATTTCGTCACGGGAAAAATACACCTGAGAAGAGAAATTGATATGTTAATATTGTCATTGAGAAGTATAGACCCCAGTTCTGTTATCTATATACCATATACGACCCAATAAGCGCCCCCATTCCTGTAAGCGCCCCCCTCCCCACTTTTTTAGGCTTGAATTTCATTTACTTTGAATTAAAATGCAGATTTCAATATGATAAAACAATCAATATCTAATAATAAACTATCCCACGATGAATTAAGACAATAACTCAATCGATGAAAGCCAAAACACCAATCTTCGATGAAAGACAAGACACCATTAACAACCATGAGAGTCATGACGCCAAATCACAATGAAATTCATTAGACACCAACCCATGGTGAAAGTGAAGACACCTACCCATGATGAAAGTGAAGACACTTGAACTTACGATAAAAGTAAAGACACCAAACCAATGATGAAAACCATGGCACCAACTCACGATGAATTAAGACACTAACCCATGATGAAAGCCAAAACACCATTAACCCACGATGAAAGCCAAGACACCATTAACCCACGATGAAAGCCAAAACACCATTAACCCATGATGAAAGCCAAAACTCCATTAATCCATGATGAAAGCCAAAACTCCATTAATCCATGATGAAAGCCAAAACATTATTAACCCACGATGAAGGCAAAAACACCATTAACCCATGATGAAAGCCAAGACACCACTAACCTACGATGAAAGCCAAACCAACGATGAAAACCATGGCACCAACTCACCATGAATTAAGACACTAACCCATGATGAAAGCAAAAACACCATTAACCCATGAAGAAAGCCAAGACACCATTAACCCACGATGAAAGCCAAAACACCATTAACCCAAGATGAAAGCCAAAACTCCATTAATCCATGATGAAAGCCAAAACACCATTAACCCATGATGAAAGCCAAAACATTATTAACCCACGATGAAGGCAAAAACACCATTAACCCATGATGAAAGCCAAGACACCATTAACCTACGATGAAAGCCAAAACACCATTAACCCACGATGAAAGTCAAAAACACCATTAACCCATGATGAATGCCAAGACACCATTAACCCATGATGAAAGCCAAGACACCATTAACCCACGATGAAAGCCAAGACACCATTACCCCACGATGAAAGCCAAGACACCATTACCCCACGATGAAAGCCAAAACACCATTAACCCATGATGAATGCCAAGACACCATTAACCCATGATGAAAGCCAAGACACCATTAACCCACGATGAAAGCCAAGACACCATTAACCCATGATGAAAGCCAAGACACCATTAACCCACGATGAAAGCCAAGACACCATTAACCCACGATGAAAGCAAACACATTACCAGATGAAAGCCAAGACACCATTAACCCACGTGATGAAGCCAAGACACCATTACCCATGATGAAAGCCAAGACACCATTAACCCATGATGAATGCCAAGACACCATTAACCCATGATGAAAGCCAAGACACCATTAACCCACGATGAAAGCCAAGACACCATTACCCCACGATGAAAGCCAAGACACCATTACCCCACGATGAAAGCCAAGACACCATTACCCCACGATGAAAGCCAAGACACCATTAACCCACGATGAAAGCCAAGACACCATTAACCCACGATGAAAGCCAAGACACCATTACCCCACGATGAAAGCCAAGACACCATTACCCCACGATGAAAGCCAAGACACCATTACCCCACGATGAAAGCCAAGACACCATTAACCCATGATGAAAGCCAAGACATTATTAACCCACGATGAATGCCAAGACACCATTAACCCATGATGAAAGCCAAGACACCATTAACCCACGATGAAAGCCAAGACACCATTAACCCATGATGAAAGCCAAGACACCATTAACCCACGATGAAAGCCAAGACACCATTACCCCACGATGAAAGCCAAGACACCACACCACAATCAAGTCACAAACTTATTAATAAAACAACAAATATTCACCAAGATGCTGAACCTGATATGAAAGTTCAATTTTATCACGCTGGAACACCACCAAGGATCGTAACGTACAGTACGAAAACATGATCAAGTTCATATTCTGATGAACAAGCATAAATTTGGATCTAACCAATGAGAAATAACCCCCAAAAAATTAGCTTTCAACTTTTCAACTCAAATTTAAGTCTCAATTATATATAGAAATAAAAAGTATCACATTTGTATATGACGCCACTTGCAGTTATTTAACAATTGGATCTTGGTACAGCATTAAAATGTCCTTTAAAGGACAAATCAATTAAAAAAGATAACCTCCAAACCTATTAATGCTGACATAATTTAATGGATAGTCTGTCAGGTGCCAACGGGACACTCTAGTCTTCCATAGAAATTCATAAGACCAACAATTTATTCAAATGTACGATAAGATTATTCCTCGTGGGCAGAAATTCTATAGGAATTCATTAAATCAACAATTACCAAATCTAATTTAGAGATAACATGTTAAACTGAAATTTACCGTCTTTATTATACTTTAGTTAAGTATTTAAAATTAACTTTAAAATTTATTAGCTGTTTTTAAAGCTATAGGTTAGATTAAAAAAATTTAACGTACAGAAACTAATTTTAAAATTCATAATACGTTCATCTATAAACATTTCTAAAGCTTTCAATAAATAAAAGTCAAAATAACTTCTTTATAGTTATTTCTGAAATTAATAGATATATAAACAGCTATAAGAATTATTAAGTAATTTTGGAAGTTGATAAAATGACAGATTACATTTACGTTTAAGTCTATTTTAGTCTTTTAGCTAAAATTAATTTATAATTAATCTTGTGTATAATTATTTCAACGTAAAGGACCATTAGAATTTCAAAGATGATTTCAGGCGTACAATAAATACTTTCAAAAATGACTTAAAATGAAAAATCATCAATGAATTGAGTCGACAGTTTAAGCTGATAAACATCTCGACAGACATTTAAAGGTATAATAATATGTTTTTTGATGTGTGGCTCAATGCTACGATTCAATTACGTGACTACGAACCTTGATAATGGTTTGTCAGGCACATGTATAAGATACGAATCTACCAAACAGTTTGATATCACGCCACACTATGTGTATATAGGAGACTTGTATGTTTCATAACCAAAGGAGACCTTGTCATGTTTCATAACCAATCATTAGGGCAAATACAGTAAAAATGATCATTCTTTTTATCAAGTTACAATTAAGAAAGAAAACCTTAAACTGTAATTTTGAAATATACTATAGCTAGGCCACAGAGATTGTTTTTGGGTTTTTTTTCAAGAAATAAATAAATAGATACAAACAATGATGAACATCACTGAAAACATTTTTGAAATTTTCTTCATTAGGGATGCTCCACCGACAGAGCATAAACAATACCCATCGTCCAATAAACACAAAAATACATTATAAAATGATAA
Source organism: Argopecten irradians (assembly GCF_041381155.1). Taxonomy (NCBI): domain Eukaryota; kingdom Metazoa; phylum Mollusca; class Bivalvia; order Pectinida; family Pectinidae; genus Argopecten; species Argopecten irradians. The sequence goes on along the minus strand of NC_091146.1, from coordinate 32,285,263 downwards.
TTTTTGCTTTTGGCACAATCAGCACTTAATTCCATATAGGATATAGTGCTGTGGATTGTTTTCGGGACGCAATTAATTATTTTTAATATTTTCATCTTGAAGTAAAACAATAAGCTCAAACTTTTCAATGACGGTGATGATGTAAAGTAAGTATTACATTAATACATATTTGTCTGCTTCTGTTTTTGATAGTGAAAAAACACCATTCATCAGCAGTGGAGCATCTTTGATTAAAAAAGAAAAAGTAAAATTTTAATTTTAAAACATTATAATCCATACTAATATTTCTATAGCTGCAATATTGTAGCTCAAAAGACTTATAGACAGAAAATGGTGTCGTCTTTAGAGCTACAATTGGTGCCTATTAACGCTAATGGAGCAAATTAATGATTATGCAAACCATTATTAATCATTTGTTTACATTTTATCGTACTTGTTTGGTATCGCTTACCTACTAGGCAATAAAACCGAACCACATAAAATATCAAATTCTCATCAAGGCATCATTTTTTTTTTAAATATTACATATGAAGATCTTTCTGAGGGGAATTTATACGGCGAGTCCACAAATTGTGAATTTGACGTCCTGTGAGCTGTACGGTAGATATCAAGAATGGTAGTTATGTTTGTTTTGGACAAAAATAATATGTAAATGCATGTATACCCATAAAATAATCGGAAACCTACAAAAAAGTATGAAAAACTATGCCCGAGTGATTTTCGGAGGCAGTGCTCCACTACGACACATAGGGAGCAATTCGTACCCGGCTGAAAGGTATAGTAGGCCGGGTACATATATTCGTTCTAATATTTCTACAGTGTCGTATCAGGGACATTAACATTAGCAGATGATAAACTATAAACTAGTTTTACTTTTTTTATTTTTATTTTTTTTACGTATCTTTAAATGAAAATGAACTTAAAATGGTTTACATAGAATTTTTTTGCGAATTTCACAATTGAAGTGAGAGTAGGGTTGGATTAGGGTTGGGGGTTGGGGTTGAAGTGGGGGGGTTGGGAGGGGGGCTTCGCACACGGTAATCAATAAGCTTAATACACATGCGGCTACCAGTCCTTGATGATAAAAGATTTAAAACTGTTAATCGCCAAATTAAATCTAATTAATTTTAAGTAATTAGGTAAAATTGGTATCAAATATCTTTAAGCATCAACACATTACATTAATTTCTAACAAATTTACTCTCTAAGTTGACTATAAAATTTTGTGATACTTTATTATATATTTCAGCAGGATTACAAAGTGTCAATATTGTCAAACTTTGTCTATCAAATGATCTGACAAGTATACTCTAAATCTAAGAATATCAATATTTGTATACACAAAACTGTCAAAATAATTAGAAATTGGACCGTACTATAGAGAGTGTTTCAGATGGGCCTTGAGTTAAAAATATGGCTGAAGTGGTCTGTGTTTTTATCCTTGACATCTAGTAGAACCTAACTGGCTACTACCAAGGTCAGAAGCGTAAAGAATTTAATACTTAAAATCCTCCAAACTCTCCTTTTAATCCTCCAAGAGGACTACCAAATAGTAAGATTTTCGGACTGCCAGATTTCTCAATATAATTTATCACTGAATTGATTCGATAGTTAAATAGTCGATGTTAATCAAAAGATTTTTGGTATCCTGAACCCATCCAAGACTGGCAGTTGCCGAAGTAAAACCGTCCCAACTAACTCTCAGTTTGGGTTTCAAATTTAAAGCTCATGCAGGGCAGCTGCCAGATACTAGCCGCAGGTTGATAGTTTTAATCCAGGAACTCTGGCTTTCCTTCACCTGATGAAGTTGGTGATAATCCTTAAACAATTCTGGCTCTTTATTACCAAACAGATCATTACATTTTTAAATAAATGAACTCAAATTCTCTAAACTTATTTTGTTAAGTTTGTGGTTAATGTTTGTGAATATCACTATCAAAGTAAATTCAGTAAAGTTTTTCTCCATAAATTAGATTCACCACACTTAAAAGGTTTCACCCTGTCAGACAGAGCCTTACTCTAGAAAAAAAATTATCATTAAGCACTGATGGAGTGAAACAAAGGGAAGTAACTCTGGAAGACTAGAATGATTCAAGTTGCATCTAACTAGAAATGCAAGTCAGACCATCAAGCCTTCATTTCTATATCAAATCTCCGAACATGGTTGACTTTTTTAAGTTTTGTTTTTAACACAAAAACAGCAAAGCTTTAGATTTATCTTAAATAACTTAAATTATGGAATTCCTTAAGATGTAGGACAGGTTTCAAAACAGATAACATACCCCCTTAAAGCATTTCTTGAATAAACATTTTACCGTTTCAAAAAAGATAGCATACCCTCTTAAAGTATTACTTGAATAAACATCTTACAAATAAACAGAGAAATTAATTATACATTCACCCCTCTAATTTCACAGTGAACTATCCCAGCCTTTGACTTAGAAGAGTTCAAATGGGTTTATAGGGGTGAACAGCTACAAGATGATACTGTTTAGATCTGTATGACATACAAGTACTCGCATCAGACCACAGAATTTAAATGTAAACGGTTCTCAAAAATCACCTTGAATAGTGTACATAGGAGACTTATGTATGGGCCTAATAAAGAATTCTTGCAGGTTTTTGTTAGTAAATTTCTACAACGTTATAGTGATGGTACATAGACATAAGAAAACTCCATTGTCCTCCTTTGTTTAGGTGTCTCGCTTGACTCAATGGCCAATGAAAACCAAACCGGGTGGATCGGTACGAGCCTCGATACTGGATCTCACGCGGGGGGAATCATAGTCATATTCAAATCAATAACCTTTTATGTCTGAAGGTCAAATATAAAGGCAAAATATGAAATCTTATAATGTTTCAAACCGCTTAGCAACTGTATACAAAGAGATAATCAAACAATGGATCCGATTCTATCGATCCGTGATTCATCAGTTTTAAATAGTCTACTTTAAAATGTACACACTCCTCAGACTTTTTAATTACTTTGGTTATCTATAAATACATGTCAGGATTGTTGTTTCTATAACATTAATATTTTGATTAAAGAACTGTTTTTATGTATCTACACTGTGACTAAATATCTTCATTCACCCCTGAAAATGCATAATGAATTGTTCCCGTCTGTGAATCGGAAGAGTTTAAATGTGTCTTCAGGGATGAGTTAACAGAAAATCATAAAATTTTTGGAAATTATTAGGACAAAAAAAAATATCTATTTGATCAGATTATTTTCAAATAGATAAAGATTATAAGTTAAATAAATAGGAGGCCAATGTATTAAAAGGCGTAAAGGCCATGGCATTTATTTGGAAAACTTTTAGAATATTTCAAATCATGCATCTGAAATTAATATCATAAGGCCAAAAAAAAATATGTTTGTTTAGGGTTACATTGGCAAAAAAAATAGGGTCGGTCGGGCGAGAGAATTTTTTTTCTTTTTTTTTTTCTTTATAAGTGTTTTTCACTCTAAAATGATGGCCAGAACTGGAGTCTGAGATCGAAATCCCAACTTTTTAATATTTTTTTCGTATAAAAGTGGGAAAACAATAGGGGAAAAAAATAGGGTCAGTCGGGTAACCCTAAACAGACATTTTTTTTTTTTTGGCCTTACATTTTCAATCTGAATCTTTCAAAGTATTTTCTTTAAAAGATTAAATTTTCCTTAAAGATATGACTAGTTTTACCATCATGACCTTAAACTAGGTCAAGGTCATCCATTTGAATAAATTTGTAGTTTCTCCATCCCAGTATCTTTTAAAGAAATTAATAATATGATCAAATCCAAACTTGATGATCTGTTGAAATATACATCAATAGTTTTAGAGGAGACAGTTTATCACTACATGATCCACATGAACTACAAGTACAACAATTCCTTAACCCTTCACCCCTGAAATTTCATAATGGACTGATCTAGTCTTTGATCTAGAAGAGTCTAAATGTGTCCTTAGGGATGAATGAGTTAGACCAATACTTATAGCAGCACACATCAACTCATTCATCCCTAAACTTTCATAATGGACTGATCTATGTCTTTGATTTAGAAGAGCCTAAATTTGTCTTTAGGGGTGAATCCTTTTAATTACCTCCAACAGAATTTCAACATTTTCCCATGGCATTCACCTGATTTTCAAACTCAAAGACCACTAACCACCAGAGGCTATGATCTAACGATTAAAGTCCCAGTTCCAAGTTGCAAAACAAACATATCAGATACAGTTCCATACTTGGCCCAATAAATCTCAAGATATATAACCTATTAGCTCCAACAAGATCGAAATTACACTTGTTTTTTGTAACCATTTTACCTCAACTGAAGTAATCAAATGAAAGGTTTTTTTTTCCAAATTCGGATTTGGATGACAGCAGTAACACAATATTCCACACTTATTTAAACGAAAGCCGTTTTCATTAGCTTTAAAGATCCTCAGGTAAAATATTCACAGGCAAGAGAAAACTTCCAGGTAATATAAAGGTGTTAAACACACAGGTGCGAAACTTTCACCAATATCAATTGTCTTGTAAATAGATATAAACACTGACGAGAGTAACAAGTAAAGATTGCAGATAACTCACCAGGTTGAGGTAAGTGTTCTTAACAGTCTCCAGGTACAAATCTCTGACTAATTAGATAGATCAACAAATGCCAGGTAGATATATATATATATATATATCTACCTGTACACCTGTATACAACTTAATCAAATCCTACCTGTCTATCGCACCTGACGACCGACAAAACCATTTGTCAATTATCTACGAATCTTATATCATCTGTGATTTTGATAAAATCCTGAACTGAAATCAATTCATTCACCCCTAAAGACACATTAAGGCTCTTCTAAATCAAAGACTGGATTAGTCTATTATGAAATTTCAGGGGAGAACGAGTAAAATGTTTGCCTAAAATTTAAAAAAAACTCACTGAATTATTATAGCGGACTTACTTAAAATCTAATTTGTTTTTCTATATAGCAATTGTGGTAATTTTTACATTAAGTAAAATAGATTTTTCAATGACGATCAACCATCAGTTTTTTGTATATCAATTAATATGTTACCTGTTAAGATTTGTTAATGTCTTGTCGTGAAATGAATATAATACGAAAGCTTTCTTCAGTATTGGTAAAATTACAAAGATTATAGAAAACGGATATTTTAAAAGCATTTATGAAAATGGACATTTTAAAAGCATTTATGAAAACGGACATTTAAAAGCATTCATGAAAACGGACATTTTAAAAGCATTTATGTAAACAGACATTAAAAAAGCATTTATGTGTATGTCAACAGAATATTTGAAAAAAAAAAAAAATTTCCATGTGAAAAAATGGACACTTGATGTCTATAAAATCCTAAAGAAAAGCTGTGTGCGTCAACACGATCTATAAAATCTATACACAGCCTAGCTCTCTCTACACTGACACAACCAAAAGAATTCCGAGTTCATTATTAAAATGACAAGTAGATAACTAGGGCTTGATATCTATCAGAGAGCTTATCTTACGGGGAGAACAGGTATTCGATCTACAGAAATATTCCTAACGATTTTCTAATAATGTTTGTATAAGCTCTGAACACATGCTGAGTAACATATCTATAGATAAAATAATTTTTTTTTATATACTTCTTTGATATGTAGTGAATTTAAACATAATCCCATGAAGGAAAAATCAATATTTAAATATCAGATTCAGACTTTACCAAGCAATTCTCAAACAAAATTGAATTCATACTCCAAACTAAACTTCAGTAAGAATTTGTACAGTGAAAACTTCAGTGCAAAATGATAGTGTTTCTTTTCAAAGATAATTTACATGTCTTATAATTGACTAACTCATTCATCCCTGAAGACCCATTTAGACTCTCCGAAATAAAGGACTAGACCAGTTCATTATAACATTTCAGGGGAGAATGAGTTTAATTAGCCTTGGTCTCATTGACATCATTCAATATTTCAAACTTATACAAACACAACCAAATTTTTGTAGCTAAACAATATTTGAAAGATACAATTCACTACTAAATCTTTCCCTGCACATTCAGCTTCCATATGTTCCACATTTCTGAATATATTGATGAAAACCCTAATATAAAGGCACAGTAGAAATTTAAAAAAAGAGCAAACTAAAATGCACATATTAATATCAATGATCACTGATCTGCATGACACCTAGATCCATACTTCCTTAACACATTTACCCCTGGAAATTCATAATGGACTCTTCCCACTATTGAATCAGAAGAGTTTAAATGTGTCTTAAGGGGTGAATAAGTTAAAATGTTAAAGTATAACACACTATGGAATATCACTTTCCTATAAATGTTCCGATATATTCCAATGAATACCTGGACATTTCTATAACTGACGATATATTCCAATGAATACCTGGACATTTCTATAACTGACGATATATTCCAATGAATACCTGGACATTTCTATAACTGACGATATATTCCAATGAATACCTGGACATTTCTATAACTGACGATATATTCCAATGAATACCTGGACATTTCTATAACTGACAATATATTCCAATGAATACCCGGACATTCCTATATTTGATGATATATTCCAATGAATACCTGGACATTTCTATAACTGATGATATATTCCAATGAATACCTGGACATTTCTATAACTGATGATATATTCCAATGAATACCTGGACATTTCTATAACTGATGATATATTCCAATGAATACCTGGACATTTCTATAACTGATGATATATTCCAATGAATACCTGGACATTTCTATAACTGATGATATATTCCAATGAATACCTGGACATTTCTATAACTGATGATATATTCCAATGAATACCTGGACATTTCTATAACTATAATACCTGGACATTTCTATATGATGATATATTCCAATGAATACCTGGACATTTCTATAACTGATGATATATTCCAATGAATACCTGGACATTTCTATAACTGATGATATATTCCAATGAATACCCGGACATTTCTATAACTGATGATATATTCCAATGAATACCTGGACATTTCTATAACTGATGATATATTCCAATGAATACCTGGACATTCTATAACTGATGATATATTCCAATGAATACCCGGACATTTCTATAACTGATGATATATTCCAATGAATACCCGGACATTTCTATAACTGATGATATATTCCAATGAATACCTGGACATTTCTATAACTGATGATATATTCCAATGAATACCTGGACATTTCTATAACTGATGATAATATTCCAATGAGATATATTCCAATGAATACCTGGACATTTCTATAACTGATGATATATTCCAATGAATACCGGACATTCTATAAACTGAATATATTCCAATGAATACCTGGACATTTCTATAACTGATGATATATTTCCAATGAATACCTGGACATTTCTATAACTAATGATATATTCCAATGAATACCCGGACATTTCTATAACTGATGATATATTCCAATGAATACCTGGACATTTCTATAACTGATGATATATTCCAATGAATACCTGGACATTTCTATAACTGATGATATATTCCAATGAATACCTGGACATTTCTATAACTGATGATATATTCCAATGAATACCTGGACATTTCTATAACTGATGATATATTCCAATGAATACCTGGACATTTCTATAACTGATGATATATTCCAATGAATACCTGGACATTTCTATAACTGATGATATATTCCAATGAATACCTGGACATTTCTATAAGCGATAATGATATATTCCAATGAATACCGGACATTTCTATAACTGTTGATATATTTCCAATGAATAACCTGGAACATTTCTATAACTGATGATGATATTCCAATGAATACCTGGACATTTCTATAACTGATGATATATTCCAATGAATACCTGGACATTTCTATAGCTGATGATATATTCCAATGAATACCCGGACATTCCTATATTGATGATATATTCCAATGAATACCTGGACATTTCTATAACTGATGATATATTCCAATGAATACCGGACATTCTATAACTGTCAATATATTCCAATGAATACCTGGACATTCCTATATTTGATGATATATTCCAATGAATACCTGGACATTTCTATAACTGATGATATATTCCAATGAATACCTGGACATTTCTATAACTGATGATATATTCCAATGAATACCCGGACATTTCTATAACTAATGATATATTCAATGAATACCTGGACATTTCTATAACTGATGATATATTCCAATGAATACCTGGACATTTCTATAACTGATGATATATTCCAATGGAATTTACCTAAGGACATTTCTATATGAACTATATGATATATATCCAATGAATACCTGGACATTTCTATAACTAATGATATATTCCAATGAATACCTGGACATTTCTATAACTGATGATATATTCCAATGAATACCTGGACATTTCTATAACTGATGATATATTCCAATGAATACCTGGACATTTCTATAACTGATGATATATTCCAATGAATACCTGGACATTTCTATAACTGATGATATATTCCAATGAATACCTGGACATTTCTATAACTGATGATATATTCCAATGAATACCTGGACATTTCTATAACTGACGATATATTCCAAAGAATACCTGGACATTTCTATAAATGTTTCAATATATTCCAATGAATACCTGGACATTCCTTATAACTGACGATATATTCCAATGAATACCTTGACGTTCCTTTAACTTTTAAAATATATTCCAAGGAGTACATTGTCATTCCAAATTTCTGTTAAATATGTAACTATATATTCCAACGAATACCTTGACGTTCCAACTTTCTAGTATGGTCTCGGAGTTCCATGGACACCACCATAGGTCCTATATGGATCCGCAGGTATTTGGTTTACCTTGAGTAAGACCCCGTGTGATTTTTCGTGATAGCATTGACATGCCTTTAAAAGATCTAACAAGCGTTTAATTACTGCGCTGATATAAATCACAGTTTAATACAGGTGTATATGTATTGGGGATCGAGTAACATTCAGACCTATTGTACTATTGTAGCTTTGTGTATTCAAGCCCACCAATGAAAGACCTTCATACACATACGGTATATATAGTAACATACGGGGAACAATCATAGATATAGCCCTGCATAAGTTAGGCAAATAGATCAAAACTAGATATAAGTTAGGCAAACAGAAAAAAAACTAGATATAAGTTAGGCAAATAGATCAAAACTAGATATATTTATAAGTTAGGCAAATACACCAAAACAGAACAAAGTTAGGCAAATAGATTAAAACTGAACATAGTTAGGCAAATACAAAAGTTGGATGAAAGTTAGACAAGTAGAACAAATTCTTCCGTGAATTCTTACACTGAAGTAAAACCCAGTCTTTTCTTGACCTCTTGACTACTGATGAAGGTATTGGTAGACCAGCACCTAACTGCCAATGTTTATACTGGAAATTATCATGCATTAATTTGGGCTTAGTTAATAAGTACTGTGCAGTGGCAATGTATAATATAGAATGATAACTGTTGTAAATGTTATAAAACTGAAGTAAATTGAATTGAATTAAACTCGCAGGCATGACACAAGTTAAGCAAATATTAATCATAACGCAAGTTAGGATTAATCAAACATTTATAAATACTACCATACACAAGTAAATCAAATAAACAAAGCATTTACAAATATTACTGAACACAGGTAAGACAAATACATCAAACAGTAAATAAATAGTAGTTGATACACATTGTCTAAACAAACCAAGCAAACATTTGCTGAGAATAAATAAAATAAACATACGCTAGTAAGATCAGTGTAAATATTGAAATAAAGTTTGACGGATATTCCAAATAACATTGTGCAAATATTGCCTGATTTGCAACTGAAAAAGTCGAGCTAGTGTTAGAATGTCAGACACCTTAACCACTTAGCCTCTCTGATCCACAGGTGGAGGGTTAGTGGTAGAATGTCAGACACCTTAACCACTCAGCCACTGTGTCCTTGCAGTGGAGGGCTAGTGGTAAAATGTCAGACACCTTATCCACTCAGCCACTGTGACCCAGAGTTGGAGGGCTAATGGTAAAATGTCAGACACCTTCACCACTCAGCCACTGTGACCCAGAGGTGGAGAGCTAGCGATAGAATGTCAGACACCTTAACCACTCAGCCACTGTAACCAAAGGTGGAAGGCTAGTGGTAGGATAATGAACTTATTTTCTTTTCATATGAAATGCTGGAATATTCTTAGCCTTTGTATATTACAGGGTAAACATTCATTATCAAACACTCATGATAAAAAAAAACATATGTGTAGGATCATATTCCTTGAACATTTCACATGAGTTAAAAAGACTTGGTGCCGTTTGTACAAAGACTGGTCGATATCTATTGTTAGAGTAACAGACACTTTAGCTAAATATGTATTGATTTTAAACCTTGTATCCATTGTCAACGTCAGTTAACGACAGGTAACGACAGGTAACAGAAGAGGAATGCTACAAAATGCTATACTGCCTATCTAAGGAACAGGGGAGTTAGGAAGGGAGGGAGAATGGGGAGGGGAAGGGTGAGGAAGAGGGGGAGTGGAGAGAGGGTGTGGGGAGGGGGAGTGGGGAATGAAGGGGGGGGGGAGTGGAGGAAGAGAGGGTGAGTGAGTGAGGAAGGGGGAGTTGGGGAAGGGACTGGGGATGTGACTCCTCTGTATATAGACTCCTCTGTATATAGACCACCTCTGTATAAAGACCACCTCTGTATAAAGACCACCTCTGTATAACTCTGTATAAAGACCATCTCTGTATAAAAACCACCTCTGTATAAAGACCAACTCTGTATAAAGACCATCTCTTTATAGAGACTACCTCTGCTTAAAGACAACCTCTGTATAAAAACCACCTCTATATAAAGACCATATATGAACAGAGACCACCTCTGTATAAAGACAACCTCTGTTTAACTATAGAGCCCACCTCTATATAAAGTCCACCTCTGAATTAAGATCATTCCTACATTAAGAGACCATTTATATATAGAGACCACCTCTAAATAAAGACCAACTGCTTAATAAGACCACTTTCTTGGGCTCACAAATATACACATTCAACACAAAGTGACATATATGTATATATACATATGTATATACTGGCCACTTGTAAGTTTCTTTTGTTCCTTACAAGGTCTGTATGTACAGGTTTAACTGTATTTAGTGTTCAGTGCCTTACATAGTAAAGAGGGATGTTACAGTAGTATAAAAACTCACATTATTTTAGGAGAAATGTTGAACTTATTGAAGTAAAACTCCATTACAGATAAAGGGAAACAACTCATGTGTGTTTAAATGTCTCAATATCTCAGGATATGTAGTGTAACCAACCCAGTCACCCCTCAACAGGTACTTAAACTCTACTGATTCAATTGTTGGAAGAGATTATTATGAATGAACAGGGATGAATAAGTTCAGTGCAACCCTACAACTTGTCTTTGTTACCTACCCATAGGTTCAAACATTCATTTTTCAAGAGATAAAAATGCATTCAAATACTCTAGATAAATTTTGTTTGTAGCTAAACCTTCTTTAGTGACCATCTCTGTATCAAGACCATCTCTGTATGTAGACCACCTCTGTATATAGACCAGCTCTGTATATAAACCACCTCTGTATATTGACCACCTCTGGATGTAGACCACCTCTGTATTAAGACCACCTCTGTATAAAGACCAACTCTGTATATAGATCACCTCTGTATATAAACCACCTCTGTATAAAGACCACCTAAGTCTGTATATAGATCAACTCTGTATTAGGACCACCTCTGTATAAAGACCAGCTCTGTATATAAACCAGCTCTGTATATAGACCAGCTCTATATATATAAAACCACCTCTGTATATAGACCACCTCTGTATATAGAGCACCTCTGTATATAAACCACCTCTGTACAAAGACCAGCTCTTATATATAAACCACCTCTGTATATAGACCACCTCAGTCTGTATATAGATCAACTCTGTATTAAGACCATCTCTGTATAAAGACCAACTCTGTATTAAGACCACCTCTGTATTAAGACCACCTCTGTATATAAACCACCTCTGTATATAGACCACCTCTGTATTAAACCAGCTCTATATATAAACCACCTCTGTACAAAGACCAGCTCTGTATATAAACCACCTCTGTATTAAGACCACCTCTGTATATAGACCACCTCAGTCTGTATATAGACACCGCTGTATTAAGACCATCTCTGTATAAAGACCACCTGCTTAATAAGACCACTTTCTTTGAGGTCAATCTTATCACTTTGACCTGTGTATAAGCACGACTTGACAATAAAGACATTCTCATCTATAAGGTCTTTATAAATAGGTTTGACTGTATATCTTTTATCCCTTATGCATTTTCAGCATGGTTACAGCACGGTTACAGCATGAATTCAGTATTATTACAGCATGGATGAATACAGCATAGATGAAGCAATAGCTGCAAAATGTTTCCTTTTTATTCTTACTAGCTACAGCATGGTTGCAGCATTTTTCAATTATGCAAATAAGGCTAGCTGCAATCATGCTGCACAACCATACTGTACGCATGATTGTGCTGCAAGTATATATACAGAATACATGACTATACAATTGCCACTGTTTCTGTGTCGATAAACTAAGTTGGGGCAGATCTGTTTAATTCCCAATAACTTGAGTGCAGAATGTTTTCTTTTGACATTCCACAAAATCATGTGTCAATGTTTACAAATAACACATGTATGAAACAATCGGAGACATACAATTAAACAGATTTACTTTTTTAAATGTGTTATTGCTATTTGACCTGAATAAAATAACTGAAATATGAGAACTATTTTTTGTCAACTGCGCCCTTTTTCTGAATGACTGTTGTGCATGGATAAACACGACGGCAGTATAATATTGACGGCGAATGACACACGGTAAATGATTGTATCTGTTGTTTTGGATGATTTTATTGCTTAAAGAAAATATTGTTAATATATCGAAGGATTAACCTCTTACTTTGCTTAGTTTATGAGATGATAAACCCAATGGAGCAGTCGATAAATTGTACGTAAACATTTCGCGTTTACGCAATTTACCTGGTGCTCCCTTGGGTTTATTATCTCATAAACTAAGCAAAGCAAGAGGTTAATCCTTAAATAACGAAGCTCTGGGGACCACAAAAATGTCTTCGTTATAAGTATAGTTCGTTAAACACACATATTAAAGAAAAATGGAAAACATTGACGTGGAATGAAAATTACTACGTCATATAACTATAACTTTATTGTAAATGTATTTTACTGTACACTGTTTTATGATTCATTTGATTCCAATATACCAGGTTAAATAGGTGGAGAAAGTACAGAAATACACAGAGAAAAATCATCACCCCGACAGCATTTACACTAAACCATGAATACAAAATTATTGTAAAAAAATACTGACTCAAATTATTGTAAAATGCAAAAATAAATTTGGTTTGTAGTGTACTTACAACAATTAAGTTGATTTGTTCCACCTTGAGTAATGAAGCGATATCGTCCCTCGGATCTCGTTCATCGCATGACTCCATCTTGTTCAGGATAATATGTTTAAAAATCCTGATCAAATTAATCCCGACAGATTCTGAGTAGATCAGTCAATCCCAAAGTTGTTGAAATGTTCCAAAATTACGGAACATAAACAAAACCACTCCACTGTTACGGAATTTTGCTCTTGTTTTTTGAGATTGTGATGAAATTCCTGGTGTACTATCAATTTTCATAAAGATTATCCCTATATATTATATCGTCCTCCAGAGGGTTAAAATATATATACAACTTAAACAGAACCTCTTATAGGCCATCCTTTACACCAGAATTGTTATTATGGGAATATAACATTCAGTTTTTTGTGGTTCATGGATCCATAATTTTTTTTTTTTTTTTGCGCTGTATATTACAAAAAATACACCATAAACTTAAAAGATATTCTTCAGATATAACATTCCAAACACATGCTCCGTTTGTGATATCTGTCAACATCCACACAGAATCATTTCAGCATGCCGATATTTCTTAGTGACAGATTTCCCAAATATGGCAATGGATTGTAGATCATCTCCGTAATATCCAACACAGTAGAGTGAGCCAATAAACATATATGAAATAAAATCCTGACGATTAGAAAAGGGTAATTCCGCAAAACAAATAGTTTTTTACACTAGTTTTTTACACTCCTTTAGCAGTTGTTCATTTTTTTCAAAATTTTCAAAAAATATTTCCCCTCAGACTCCTGCACTGTTGGATTTCAGCACTAACATCACACATGTTTGATTGATGCTCTATTTACGTTTTTTTGTGTTCATATGCCATGGAGTCTATTTTGAAACTCCCTTAAATTAGATCCGATTCAAATTTGTAGTCATTTCCTGGAAATCGATTTCATTATCAGATCTATGAATGAAATCAAATGCATCAGCTGTCATCGAATGCGATGATAAGCCATGTCTAGATCCAATTCATCACGCTGTGACAGTCCTAAAACTAACATTAAGAGCATGCAGTTGTTTCCATATGTCATTTTTTAGACGTTAATAAAATAATATACTGCTTACAGTAACTTCTGCTCATGAAAAAATTGAAGGTTAAAATCTGTGTTAACATCGTCCTGACATCATTGTTCTTCACCTGTTCTATATCAAAACTGAATCTAAATTATGGGTATAAGTACCTCCAAATATATATATATATAAATATAGAAAAAAAAATCAAATACGTTTTATACCAAATCAATATTTTACGACGGATGAAAAATGAAAATGCTATTTCACGGAAAAGTTGAATCTTAAAGATCTGCTTTTTCTTCTATGTAATTGATAACAAAATGCGAATTGCCGATAACGATTCTGGTTTTTTGTGAATCTCTCTATGTCCTATGCTCCTTTTTCCGACCAGGAAATTCGGTTAACCAACAAACATCCAATCTGCAACATCCTCATACAAGATAACAGCTAGCATCCTATCGGCCTGTCCGTCAAATCTTTCATCTTTTCATGCTATTTTTTAAAAACAGTGACATCAAAAACTATTTTAACGGTTAATCAATAGAGATGGATCAATTATAAAATTTTCTGTCAATTTCGTTGTAATTAATGCAAACATTGATTTTTATTTTTTATCAATGACTCTTGTCAGATGTTTTCTTTTATTACCTCCCTTTTCTGAACTCTTCATTATTTCCAGTATTTGTTTTTCCAGCGGTTTAAACACAAGCAATGTTAGCATCATTGATCATCAATTTTGAAAATTGTGAATTCTGAAAAAGTGGCAAATATAAAAGAAATCAAAAAACACTTTGATTACACTGTGGGAAATCTTAAAAAAAATTTTTTACCAAATTTACACTTTTACACTTTTTTAGCAATTAAAACGAATCTAAGATTTTTTTTAAATATGTATTGTATACCATGGTAAGGATGCTCAATTTACCTGACACTCTTTCTTTCATTTCTCTTACACTAAATGGTAGATGTATATGGATGCTGAATTTACACCATTCCTCTTAAAATTTACACCAAATGGTACAGATGCTGAATTTTCCAGATTCCTGTATTTTCTAGATTCCTTTATTTTACAGATTCCTGTATTTTCTAGATTCCTGTATTTCTCAAATTACTGTATTTTACAGGAATTTCCCAGATTCCTGTATTTTCTAGATTCCTGTATTTTCCAGATTCCTGTATTTTCTAGATTTCTGTATTTTACAGATTCCTGTATTTTCCCTGTATTTCTCAATTACTGTATTTTAAGGAATTTCCCAGATTCCTGTATTTTCTAATTCCTGTATTTTCCAGATTCCTGTATTTTCTAGATTCTGTATTTTACAGATTCCTGTATTTTCTAGATTCCTGTATTTCTCAGATTACTGTATTCACAGGAATTTCCCAGATTCCTGTATTTTCTAGATTCCTGTATTTTTACAGATTCCTGTTTTAGATCCTGTATTTTCTAGATTCTTGTATTTCAGATTCCTGTATTTTCTAGATTCCTGTATTTTCCAGATCCTGTATTTTCCAGATTCCTGTATTTTCCAGATTCCATTTCCAGATTCCTGTATTTTCCAAGATTCCTGTTTTTTCTATAGATTCCTGTATTTTCTAGATTCCTGTATTTTCCAGATTCCTGTATTTCCTAGATTCCTGTATTTCCCAGATTCCTGTATTTTCTAGATTCCTAACATTAACTAATAGGTATAAATGCTGAACTTTACACTCCTAACTACACTTAGTGAATTTTCCAGACTCCTGGTTACACTAAAATTGTATGGATGCTGAATTTTCCAGACTCCTGGTTACACTAAAATTGTACGGATGCTGAATTTTCCAAACTCCACTACATACTCCATGTATACACAATGTTATAGCCACTGTCTTCGACACACCTGCTGTGACAACGTTATCTTCATCAACAATTTATTTTATCTGTGTTGTGACGACCTCGTCTCCAAACAGCATCTCGGTCAACAACCAACAATGCCACACATGATTAATTATTAATAATGAGGTCTACATCAACATACAACTTTGTTACATGCTAGCGTCATGCTCTGTTGAACATCGCTCACCTGTGCCTAGTACAATCAATTCATGTTTTTTTATAATGACCAAGTTTATGTTGATGTTTGATGGTGAGAGATAATCGGACGATTTCAAGATGTCAATAATTACCAGCAATTAAACGCTGGCATCTCAGAAACTTTAGGTTGTTAGTGAGATACATCAATACAGACACCATTGTTTAAAGATTTGTATGAAGTTGTGGGGCGGGGCTGGACAGGATGGGGTGGGGTAGGGTGGGACAAGACGGGGCGGGGCGGGGAAGGACAGGATGGGGTAGGGTGGTAGGGTGGTGCAGGACAGGAGGGGGGGAATGGGGTTTGATGGGACAGGACGGAGCGGTGCTGACAGGATGGAGTGGGTTGGGGCGGTAATGGGCAGGGTGGGTGTTGCGGGGCAGGACAGGACAGGGCAGGACAGGGTGGGGTGGGGCTGGGCAAAACAGGATGGGGTGGGGTGGGACAGGACGGGGCGGGGAAGGACAGGATGGGGTAGGGTGGTAGGGTGGTGCAGGACAGGAGGGGGGGGAAAGGGGTTTGGTGGGACAGGACAGAGCGGTGCTGACAGGATGGAGTGGGTTGGGGCGCGGTAATGGGCAGGGTGGGTGTTGCATGGCAGGACAGGACAGGACAGGGTGGGGTGGGGCTGGGCAAGACAGGATGGGGTGGGGTGGGACAGGACGGGGCAGGGAAGGACAGGATGGGGTAGGGTGGTAGGGTGGTGCAGGACAGGAGGGGGGGGGAAAGGGGTTTGGTGGGACAGGACAGAGCGGTGCTGACAGGATGGAGTGGGTTGGGGCGGTAATGGGCAGGGTGGGTGTTGCATGGCAGGACAGGACAGGACAGGGTGGGGTGGGGCTGGGCAAGACAGGATGGGGTGGGGCAGGGACAGGACGGGGACGGGGAAGGACAGGATGGGGTAGGGTGGTAGGGTGGTGCAGGACAGGAGGGGGGGAAGGGGTTTGGTGGGACAGACGGAGCGGTGCTGACAGGATGGAGTGGGTTGGGGCGGTAATGGGCAGGGTGGGTGTTTTGCATGGCAGGACAGGACAGGACAGGGTGGGGTGGTGGGGTGGGCAAGACAGGATGGGGTGGGGTGGGACAGGACGGGGCGGGGAAGGACAGGATGGGGTAGGGTGGTTAGGGTGGTGCAGGACAGGAGGGGGGGATGGGGTTTGGTGGGACAGGACAGAGCGGTGCTGACAGGATGGAGTGGGTTGGGGCGGTAATGGGCAGGGTGGGTGTTGCGGGGCAGGACAGGACAGGGTGGGGTGGGACAGGGTGGGGTTTTGCTTAAGAGTAATTTTACACATGGCCGAGTGATTAACGACACTGTCTGACATTCCGGCATGCGTAACTTAAACCAAATATTTTTGCTATAACTAAAAACCCATAGCAATGGAAATAATTCAAATAATTCACATACCACCTGAAACCCGATAATGTTTGTGCAGGACTATTGTTTCTATTGCTGATGGAATGACGTTAAAAGATGATATCCTGCGCTAACGTCATTTATGTAAATTATTCTCATTGTGTGCTGGGTCAGTTCATTAACACATACACCCCTGAAATTTCATAATGGACTGGTCTTGTCTTTGTTTTAGAAGAGCCCAAATGTGTCTTCAAGGGTATAAAGGGGGTAAACAGAACATAAAATCTCTGGTTAATGTTGTTAATGTAACAACTACAGAAGGGAATTATTTCAACATTTCTCACACATTAATAATTAAAGGGCTATTAAACAAAATGTCTTCACAGAGCAGAGTAATGTCAGATGCCAGCAATATCACATCTATTTCATAGACACTGTCAACACATCTAAGGCAATTTAAGAGTCGTTATTGAAACATCTGCAATGGAACATCTCTCTTCAATTCAATATCTCAACAATTTGGATTCATTATTCATCAAATGGAATATGGCAACATTATTTCTCCTTTGGAAATTGCTTCAATAGGAATGATACATGAGATTGAAATAGCTTAGTGGTTAGAGTGTCCCATCCTACAAATGGAGCTGCAACTCCGGACTGCAGTGACTCAAGGGTTAAGATATTCACCTCTGGGTCCAGTGGCTGAGCGGTTAAGGTGTCTGATATTCTACCACTAGCCCTCCACCTCTGTATCACAGTGGCTGAGTGGTAAAGGTGTCTGACATTCTACCATTAGCCCTCCACCTCTTAGCCACAGTGGCTGAGTGGTTAAGGTGTCTGACATTCTACCACTAGCCCTTCACCTCTTGGTTACAGTGACTGAGTGGTTAAGGTGTCTGACATTCTACCACTACCCCTTCACCTCTTGGTTACAGTGACTGAGTGGTTAAGGTGTCTGACATTCTACCACTACCCCTTCACCTCTGGGTCACAGTGGCTGAGTGGTTAAGGTGTCTGACGTTCTACCACTAGCCCTCTACCTTTAGATAGATGTAAGTTACTTAAGATATTATGTGTGCATCAACAAAAATAGATAATTTTTAAATGATTTTCCTATCCTGTGTAATTGATCAAGCTGTCAAATTCATCGTTAAGAAGCACATTAATCAGTCTGAAATGTTATAGGGAAAAACCATTAACTCTGCAATAAAGTCATTTTATTATATTGATGTACTGGCTCGATGATCACCTTGCCAATCAAAGACCTTAAATTACATCTCATAGCAACAGACATCTTCTGGACCAATCAGAGACCTTTATATCTCATAGCAACAGACATCTTCTGGACCAATCAGAGACCTTTATATCTCATAGCAACAGACATCTTCTGGACCAATCAGAGACCTTTATATCTCATAGCAACAGACATCTCCTGGACCAATCAGAGACCTTTATATACTCATAGCAACAGACATCTCCTGGACCAATCAGAGACCTTTATATCTCATAGCAAAAGACGTCTCCTGGACCTATCAGAGAATTTTATATCTCATAGCAAAAGACGTATCCTGGACCAATCAGAGACCTTTATATCTCATAGCAACAGGCATCTCCTGGACCAATCAGAGACCTTTATATCTCATAGCAACAGACATCTCCTGGACCAATCAGAGACTTTTATATCTCATAGCAACAGACATCTCCTCCTGGACCAATCAGAGACTTTTATATCACATAGCAACAAACATCTTCTGGACCAATCGAAAACCTTTATATCTCATAGCAACAAACATCTTCTGGACCAATCAGAGACTTTTATATCTCATAGCAACAGACATCTCTTCGACCAATCAGAGACTTTTATATCTCATAGCAACAGAACATCTCCTATAGAGGGACCAAGAGACATCTCCTGGACCAATCAGAGACCTTTATATCTCATAGCAAAAGACGTCTCCTGGACCTATCAGAGAATTTTATATCTCATAGCAAAAGACGTATCCTGGACCAATCAGAGACCTTTATATCTCATAGCAACAGGCATCTCCTGGACCAATCAGAGATCTTTATATCTCATAGCAACAGACATCTCTTGGAACAATCAGAGACCTTTATATCTCATAGCAACAAACATCTCCTGGACCAATCAGAGACTTTTATATCTCATAGCAACAGACATCTCCTGGACCAATCAGAGAAATTTATATCACATAGCAACAAACATCTTCTGGACCAATCGAAAACCTTTATATCTCATAGCAACAAACATCTTCTGGACCAATCAGAGACTTTTATATCTCATAGCAACAAACATCTCCTGCACCAATCAGAGACCTTTATATCTCATAGCAACAGACATCTCCTGGACCAATCAGAGACCTTTATATCTCATAGCAACAGACATCTCCTGGACCAATCAGAGACTTTTATATCTCATAGCAACAGACATCTCCTGGACCAATCAGAGACCTTTATATCTCATAGCAACAGACATCTCCTGGACCAATCAGAGACTTTTATATCTCATAGCAACAAACATCTCCTGGACCAATCAGATTGAAGCCTCAAGTTACTTATTGGTTACATGTGTACTTGAAGTTTCAGTGTATGTCAAATGAAGTGGACACTCTACAATTGATATACATTAACCTTAAATGATTGTGGAAGCATAACCTAGGACAATACAGGGGTTTCAAAACATCTTTGGGGAAAAACACAATTTACCATTGATTTGTCTAACCTTTCGGCGATAATGCCATCACATGTCAAAATATTATACAAGAGGATATATACTTTATATAGTATATAAACTATGGAATATGTTGTCATATAAATCATGTCAAAATATGACGCATCAATTACAAGAAGTTGGGGGTTAAATCGACCGAAAGTCATGCTTTACTAGGGGTCTTTATACAGAGGTGGTCTTTATACAGAGGTGGTCTTTATACAGAGGTGGTCTTTATACAGAGGTGGTCTTTATACAGAGGTGGTCGCTAAGGCAGGTTTTACTATATGTGCTAAAATTTGCCTTTATTAACATATTATTTTCTAAGGTTAATAACCTTGAAATGCAGGTCAATAATTGTATAATAATTACCTTGAGTGCAGGAAGGGAGACAATCGCTTTCATAAGTCGCTTTCTTTCTTTCATCTTGTTAATATCACACAATTCTCAACAGCTATTGTATATGAAATTCATGGTGCTGTGTTTTAAGCTCAAGTTTTGTCAATCGAGTCAACGTATACCACATATGATGAATCATCTCCAATGTCTTTTGAAAATGTCACTTGAAAACAAATTAAAATTTTCCGATGGTATCTAAGTTGGTGCTGAGAACTTCTTCAAAGAAACTAGTTACACCAGAAAACAAAGCTTAAATCACAAAATGCTCATCCTTCTGACACTTAAATCTGCAACCCTTTTGGTGTTTAGTAAAAATCAAAGTCCTGTCTTGTATTTTCTAATGTAAACATGTTGAAAACACTTGCTGTACCACCGACAGAAATTTGATCCAAGAGAAAACAACACTTTCTTTTCATTTCTTAAAAAAGTCTCATAAATGTACATAACCCTTTCTTTGATTTGATCCCATAATGCTTGGTTTCAAGCTAAGTTATCTAATATGTAGACACATGTTTAAACTAACTCACAAGGGAATATGTAAGTATATTTATAGGTTTTAACTAGATGAAACAAATCCCTTATCTTTCTCTCGGCAACCGTCATGAGATTGATTAAGTAAAATAAAAGTCCAGAAGAAAAAAAATCTTCATTTCCTATGAAGTTCCAGTGTTGCTAAGGAACCAGAAATGGCCACTAGCGGATTTATTGTTGACAAAGCGGGCTAAAAATGTACACAATAAAATTCTAGAATTTGGCAATAATAGAACGTCTTGTACTTCTAGCGATCGAATTGTAGCACCTTACAGTATAGTCATATTCCCACATTAGCCATTTGTTTGAGCAAATGATATGACACACTTTACTTTCTATCATCGTTTGTTCATCAACTAAATAATTAGGCAGCTTTAGTATGGGACATTTTGGGAGATGATGATGTAAAACAGATCCCTAGGGATCTAAATCAAAGATCAGTCTCTTCTCCTTTGGAATTGATAGATCACCAGCTGTCAATCAAATTGTCCGGTAGCGCATGTGACTTTGTATAATTTATATGGTATGACGTTTGCTCCGACATGGAAATAAGGTCTGTCCAAAGTTCCCTAAGAATCTATATAAAAAAACAATCTCTCACAGATACCTAGGGTTTTGAATCAAAGCACCATCTCTCACAGATCCCTAGGGTTTTGAATCAAAGCACAATATCTCACAGATCCCTAGGGTTTTGAATCAAAGTACAATCTCTCACAGATCCCTAGGGTTTTGAATCAAAGCACAATCTCTCACAGATCCCTAGGGTTTTGAATCAAAGCACAATCTCTCACAGATCCCTAGGGTTTTGAATCAAAGCACAATCTCTCACAGATCCCTAGGGTTTTGAATCAAAGCACAATCTCTCACAGATCCCTAGGGTTTTGAATCAAAGTACAATCTCTCACAGATCCCTAGGGTTTTGAATCAAAGCACAATCTCTCACAGATCCCTAGGGTTTTGAATCAAAGCACAATCTCTCACAGATCCCTAGGGTTTTGAATCAAAGCACAATCTCTCACAGATACCTAGGGTTTTGAATCAAAGCACAATCTCTCACAGATCCCTAGGGTTTTGAATCAAAGCACAATCTCTCACAGATCCCTAGGGTTTTGAATCAAAGCACAATCTCTCACAGATCCCTAGGGTTTTGAATCAAAGTACAATCTCTCACAGATCCCTAGGGTTTTGAATCAAAGCACAATCTCTCACAGATCCCTAGGGTTTTGAATCAAAGCACAATCTCTCACAGATCCCTAGGGTTTTGAATCAAAGCACAATCTCTCACAAATCCCTAGGGTTTTGAATCAAAGCTCAATCTCTCACAGATCCCTAGGGTTTTGAATCAAAGTACATCTCTTCTGGTTGAGGAATTGTTAGACCCCCATCTGTCAATCAAACTGTTTGGATAATGTACTTGACTTTGCATTTTGTATTGTGTATACTACGACGTTTGCTCCAACATGGAATAACTGCTATATGTGCATGTGCATGCATGAGGCTTGACTATATATCCTCTGGCGATTGGTTACTACAACTGAGACAATTGAAGTTGTCTGTCATATTAAAATTATCGTCACAGACCAAATATCTTTCGCTTCACTTCCGAACCAAATATCGCTTCACTTCCTAGCCAAATATAATCCATAAAATCATTTATAAAGTAATGTTTTCACAGTGAATAATCCCAAGTGAATTAAAAACACAATTGTCACAAAAATCCTGTAACATCTCCATCAGATACACTTCCTACATAAGTATAAAACCCAGCCATTAAACATGTCCAGTATTTCCTTTCCTCTGTCACACAGCTGGTCAGACAAGTTAGGACATTCGTAGTGTTTTGAACATTAGATAAAGAATTAATCCTAAATGTGATGTGATTTTTCAGCTGTCAAATCTCATCCCTGTCTCCTGGGTAAACTGGTAAGTTTGTATATCTAATCAATTCAGTGACAATTTTATATACTTTCTCACTATCATATAACCACAGCTGAGGACCTGTACAGCGTAAAACAGTATTTCACCACAAATAAGACCCTCCCGCCAATAATAACTTCTGATGCCTCCCACAAACCCTCCCGCAAATAAGACCCCCATCTATCTCAACACCTTCCCATTATTTGGGGTCAATGTCTGAAAATAAGCTAACTTTGTGATTTAATGCAAAGACAGATTATATTGAAGAAAACATATAATTTCGTTGGGGTAAAATTTCGTGGTTTGATGTGTCTATAAACATTTTCGTTAGGGGTGAATTTTCATTGTTCTTCTATTTAAAGTTTTGGATTTAGTTCTGGTTAAATTTTTATTTATGTTTTATTTTCGACGTTTTATATGTACTGACAAAATAAACGAAAGTAAATGTCCAAAAAAATTTAATGGTTTTACAGAAGTACCCACATTGCAGAAAACTACAGGAACATTTTTTGGCAGTATTAAAACCTCACCAAAAATTAACTCCTATTAACTCATTCACCCCTGAAGACACATTTGGGCTCTTCTAAATCAAAGACTAGACCAGTCCATTATGAAATTTCGGGGGTGAATGAGTTATATCAACGAGTTAACTCTGATGACTCTCCATCACATTTAAATCTCCTGTACCGGCTCCAGTAGTGTGATTTTGAGCTATATTATCAAACAGGGGATTAAATTTGTTTACAATCCACACTTGCACCTGACCAGTAGTTTACCCAAGAGCTAATTATAAGTCAAAATAGTCATGAATACCCCATACAGAAACTACCTCCATTATTAGAGAGCTCTCATTAATATATCAATAAGGAGCTGCCGTAATCCTTCCGTATGTATAGAGAATACATAAGTTTATGGATGTATATACAAACAATAACTTTAAACTCACATATCCTTTAAATCGTCAACATACGAAAATTATAATTACCTTCTTTGCTAGAGAGTTCTAATTATCATATTTAAGGGTGAGGACCCTTTGAACTTTTGACTCACGATGGAGGCAATTCATATACATAAGTATTATATACAAACGACAATATGTATACTTATGAAAATATTCCTTTGAAGTATTGATATTGCAACTTTTCAAAATACTGACACACAAGGGCAGATAACTCTGTTATATTCAAACAACACCAAGGAGAAACGCATGCAGAATGATGCGACAGGAAGAGGGATGTCAGTATAATAAAATAATCCTCCCTGTAATTTCAAAATGAACTATCCCAGACTATGAAGTAGAACAGTTTAAATGGATAATCAGGGGTGATCAGGGTGTTGCATTTCAAATTTTTATCTGTTTAGTTGTACAAAACATATCTAGATTTCAACTCATTCACCCCTGTAATTCCATAATGAACTGCTCCAACCTTTGAATCAGAAGAGTCCAAATGTGTGTTCAGGGGTAAATGGAGTCAGATTTCATGCCTGTTTGTTACCATAAATGTGACAGAATAACACATCAATCCTGGTTTCAGTTCTTTAGACTGTAACCAGAATTTAAAATAAGAATTTCCATAAAAAACATGCAAATCAATATTTCAATTATCTAGAAATTTCTACTTGCTTAAAATTCTTCTGACAATAGCATGTCTTTATTGATGTAAAGCTCACTACCAAAGATCCATAAAGCTTCACAATAGAATTTAAGTTTAGATCAGGACATGGATTGATTTTTGTCATTTTTTACTCTAAAAATGACATTAATTCATGTTTGTTGGTGGAGGAAAGCCAAAGAACCCGGAAAAAAAAACACCAACCAGCGGTCAGTACCTGGCATTACTGCCCCACAGGGGGAATTATGGTAATATGTCAGGACACTGCAGTCCCTTAAACTCCAACACGAACACCACATAACTTCAAGGTTACATGGGGAGGCCTGAAGGTCAGTGGTTTTTCTCTG
This sequence comes from Argopecten irradians, assembly GCF_041381155.1. Classification (NCBI taxonomy): domain Eukaryota; kingdom Metazoa; phylum Mollusca; class Bivalvia; order Pectinida; family Pectinidae; genus Argopecten; species Argopecten irradians. Next base: position 32,259,779 of record NC_091146.1, on the reverse strand, counting down.
GGTACTCCGGTTTTCCACCACCATCTAAACCTGACACATTCCCAAATGACTCTGGCTGTTAATAGGACGTTAATTTAAATAATCAAACCAAATAGTAATATGAACTTTCGGTACTTTGATATTTTTAACAAAGCTTGAACTCTTAGAACTTTGATATATTGAACAAAGCTTTGATCAATGCAGCATGCTACTGTACAGACACTTACTCATAAAACACTTCATCCTAATTCATACATCAGTCATATCAACAGCATACACGTCTATAAACGACAGCTATCAATATTACATAGGCGTAACATTTTAATCATTTATATATCTAGATAGTGTAGCAACGACACATACAATTTAGGTCAACACTCTAAAAGAAGCAATTCAGGTAAAATATAGGTTTATGCCATGCTACAAATGTATGAAAACATTGCTGTTTTTCAAAGCAAAAACAAAATTATTTATTCAAACAATTTTGATTAAATTTTTTCTCTTTTTTTTGTTGTTTTTATTTATTTATTTATTTTTTGCTCATCATTTTTCAAAAAACATAGGAATAGACTTTCATGTTTATAACAGAAATGACCTTTCAATGGTCATACAGTGTGCATGACCTTTCACAGACAAGGTGTCAAAGGTAGATAACTTCTCCAAAGAAAGAGTTTTCTGTCAGAAAAGGTGACATCCCCCAGGGAAGAAAAATTTACCTCAAACAAGGGGGATAACTCCCTATTGCAATAAAAGGAGAAAAATCTCTCATACAAGGGGAGGTAATAACTCCTCAAGTACAATCTAAAGAAAGAATTAAACATATACAGTTGTTTTGTAAAATATTTCATCAAAAAATGAAAAGGAATAGTTTCAATTTCATTCAGCTGGAAAAAAAAAAATTATGATAATATTTTTAAGATAACATTATTAAAATATGAGTAAATTTCCTACCTGCAGCTTCTTGATCATATCAGCATACTCTAGTCGAACTGTCTCTATGTCAGCGGCGTGGGTGTCATGGAGTGCCTTAATTTGGTCCTGATGTAGGGCCTGCAGCTCTGGTAAGATACAATGGTGACATATATAATTAACCACTAAATTGTGTGAAGTTGATACCAAAGGCCCAACACTCAAAAAGAAACAAAAGGTATACAGGGCCTGCAGCTCTGGTAAGATACAATGGTGACATATATAATTAACCACTAAATTGTGTGAAGTTGATACCAAAGGCCCAACACTCAAAAAGAAACAAAAGGTATACAGGGCCTGTAGCTGTAGCCTGGTAACATAAATGGTGACATATATAATAAACCACTAAATTGTGTGAAGTTGATACCAAAGGTCTAACACTCAAAAAGAAACAAAAGGTATATAGGGCCTGTAGCCCTGGTTACATAAAAGGTGAAATATCAACTATGAATTTTTTTGAATTACATCATAGTTTCATTATAAAAAGTTCACATTTTTCAGGACCAATAGAAAGAGCTTTGGTAGATACAACAGAATTAACATCTCGCTAGAGACAACCTCTATATAAAGACAACCTGCTTAATACAACCACTCTTCTAGGGTCCCAAATGACCAAATTCAACACAAGTCAACCTGTGTATAAAGACCACCTGAGTTATAAGACCACTCTTCTAGGGTCCCAAATGACCAAATTCAACACAAGTCCACCTGTGTAATAAAGACCACCTGCTTAATAAGACCACTCTTCTAGGGTCCCAAATGACCAAATTCAACACAAGTCAACCTGTTTATAAAGACAACCTGCTTAATACAACCACTCTTCTAGGGTCCCAAATGACCAAATTCAACACAAGTCAACCTGTGTATAAAGACCACCTGAGTTATAAGACCACTCTTCTAGGGTCCCAAATGACCAAATTCAACACAAGTCCACCTGTGTATAAAGACCACCTGAGTTATAAGACCACTTTTCAATGGTTCCAAATGACCAAATTTCAACACAATTAACCTATAGAGACCTGTTCAATAAGACAACATTTTTCATGGTCCAAAAATGACCATTTTTTCAACACAATGCAACCTGTGTATAGGGACCACCTGTTCAATAAGACCTTTTTTTTGTCTGTCCCTTGTGTGGTCTTTTTAGGCAGGTTCCACTGTATACAATTTTTAGCTTATTAATCAACAACATAATTATACATTGTACAACAATCGAAATTTACCTCGCTTAGATTCTTGCAGCTCAAGTTTGTGTCTTTCAATGACAGTCTGTAGTTCATCAATTTTAACCTGGAACAAAAAAAAATCTAGATAAGCCTTCAAAGATTCTTATCTAAAACACTTCATATGTGTATGACTTTGAAATCATAATTTAATTATGATAGAACCGGATTATCCATGCAATCAAAATATAGTTTTTATTTTGGAAAATTTTAACACTAATTAAGAAATTTCTGAGGATCAATTAGTGCTTAACCTATTTATCCCTGAAAAACACAATAGCATACTCCTCACAATAGGTCTGGAATAGTTCAATAGAAAATAATGGGTGAATCAGTTCATGATGCTAGAAACTGATTAACGTCTTAAGTTTTTTTTTTTTTTTTTTTTTTTTTTCAGAATTAACTTGAATAGATTTTGGAAATCTTTTGTCTTTGAAATCATTACACCGATATCTCAGCCAAACAGAAGCAACGTTACAAACGGTGACACCATTTTTTTCCTTAATGGGCTGATAAAGTAAATTTTTAAGCCAATGAAAATGCTTGTTACAAGCAGAATTGAATAATTATGATTTAAAGGATATTCAGTTATGGTAGGTTACAAACAACATATAGCTCAATTATAATGAACAGTAATCGAGTATTATCAACTTATTAGATATATGGAAGTCGCAATTTTATAATCATATTATAGACAAATTACGAACACTTTATTTTCTACTGGAAATACATGTCTACAATATCACAATATACTGAGTGTTTCGTCAACATGTCAGTGTCTAAGAGATAGAATTCACAAAAGATTGAAATCAATTCAGCCAATACACAATCAACTAAACAAAGAAGAAATTTGGTGACTTAAAATACATCGAAATTTTACTACAAGATGTTTGTTGAAATGTCAGTACAGGGAGCATAAAAACAAGAAATATCTTCTCTTGAATTTGAGTTATGTCCCCTACAATTACATTAAAGCAAATGTAAAGAAAATTTAAATAATAAAAAAAAAAAAAAAAAAAAAAAAAACAATTCCCCAAAAAATTATTGTTTTACCTCTCATAAGTCTATTGTTGTTGGTTATACATATTGTTTATCAATTAACACTATCACATAATTAGATAATAATTTAATCAAATATTGGTGTAATTAATTAGTTCTGATAATTGCCTTATGAATTAATTCTGATACATGTACATACAATCAATCACTCATAGCATGTATAAAACATCAAATATAAAAAAAATCCTTCATTATCAATATGATCAACATTAATATACGTTTCTCCAAAGAAGCATGAAAATAAAATAAAAAGCTTGGTTTTGTAGAAATAAGAAAGCAGCATAAGAGATATGAAATATAAGAAACCGAGAGAAATAGAATCTATAAATGCTACGAGCCAGATAAGCCATAGAGTATGTATTACACAGAGTATAGCAGGATTAACATTTTAGCAGAATATGATTATCTCCCCTTATCAGGGTGATCGGTCATGTAGATTATCTCCCCTTTCCAGAGCGTTCTTCTTCTTGATATTTTGATTTTATAAATCTTTTCCCCTTCAATTTTTTGTCTTCTATATAAGTACCGTATATATTCCTTTATCAGAGTATCAGTATTCTCCTCTTAATAGATTATCTCCCTTTACTCAAGATTATTCCCCCTTGCAGATTTTCTTTTTTAGTAGATTGTTCTCCCTTTACCGATTATATCCCCTTAAGAATGTTCTCCTTCTCTATATATGCCTTTACCAGAGTATTAATATTCACTAATAGATTATCTCCCCATTAAAAGAGATTTCCTCCCCTTGAAGATTTTCTTTTTTTCATTGGTTGATTATCTCCCATTCAATTTTTCTTCTTCTAGATTTTATTATTCTCCCTTTAAAGAGATTTTTCTCTTATAAATTTTTTCCCATATATATAATGGAGCTCATTCAAGTACCACGTGATAACCGATAACGTTTGTGCGGGACTATTGTTTCTATTGGTGATGGAATGACGTCAAATGACGTTATCGCGGGATAATGTCATTTCAGCGGGAAGATTACAAAGAGTTACATTCCATCACCACTGGAGATAATAGTCCCGCACAAACGTTATCGGGTATCACGTGGTACGTGAATTAGTCCCATTCTCCTCAACAGATTACATTATTGCATGACTATCACATGCTCTCTCTTTACAATTATTTTTCTCTTTAGTACTAAAGTAAACTATCTCCCTTATATCATATCTCTTTACAAAAGAGTCACTTTCAATTTTCAATTTGTATTTTCATTATAGCATTTTTTTACCTTTCCCTTAAAACATCATTTTCAGAAAATAGGGCCAGGGTTCCTGATATAAACTGTGGTAATACATAATCTACATGTAATAACTATACTAAAGTATATATTCATGCATGTTCGTCAAATCTGCAACCAAGTGTAAGGTGTACCGATAGCACCAGGCACCAGTTTGTGTTTCTGCCATGTCGTATCTATATCGTCCAATCAAATTTACTGATTAACCCTAGCAACCAATCAGGTTGACTCAAATTTTCTTTGATTTTTAAAGTAACCAATTAAATTATAGCGATTGTCTTTAACAGCCAATCAGATACAACAGGTTTACAATAGTAATAAAACTGAAAAAATATTATTATGAAAGAAAATTTGAAGCAAAATTAGCAGTTTGAATTTTGAAATTAATCGAAATATGTTACATATCTTTAATTTTGCCCTCATTTATTTATTTAGTAATTAATAACATACTGTAGCCAATTGTATTTCAGATTTGATTTAGTTTCGCGAATTTGCTTAATTAGCAAATGTTTATCAAAGTGAATTAACATCAACATCTGCAATATAAATAGAACATTCCCTTCATTTTTTAAATCTGCGAATATTAATTTTCTCAAACATCGAAATCGTAAATGAAAGTTGACTTACAGTCATGTTAAATTTTTATTTATAACTATGTAGATACATTTCATGGCAGAAACATAATATATGCCAGATCCGCCCCTACAGTGAAAATCTACAGTGAGAGAGTGTCCGATTACATGTTAATTTGGTTTTACTCGACTTGTAGTTCTTCATATTATCCACTGAAAAAATTAAAATGATAAAATTCCATCAAATTCAAATCACATCTTTTTTGTAGTAATAATTTATCTTCCATCTAGACTGAAAATGAGAGGAGTTGTAAATCCAATGTACAATCAAAAATGTAATAAGATCTTATATGTTGTATTTAATAAGTAGTTGGTCCCTTTTTTCTTTCATTTTCTTCATTATCCACGTTTTTTTTTGGTTTTTTTTAAAGGTTCATACTGTACGAATAATTCATCTCTTTTTTTCAATTATACAATACATGATTAAATTCATGCTGCTCCAGAAGGGTTTTAAACAGTCTGTTTAAGAAAAAGCTAGAAGAAACTTTTTATTGACAATTTCAATGACATTTCATTATAATATAACTGTTCATTTTTACAGAATTCCTTGGTCCAGGACTCAAAGTCTGATCAGAGTTATCTCCCATGGACTTTATGGACCGCCTACTTCAAATCACACCTATCCACCCCTGAAGACACATTTTAAACACTTCAAATTCAAAGACTGGAACAGTTCATTTTGAATTTTCAGGGGTGATTGATTTGGTGCATATATAGATTACGGAGGTATTTCATGAAGAACCATCTGTTTGCTTGTTCATTCACTTGCTAGCCTAGCTACAAGTAGTCCAACAACTCAATACAATAAATATGATCACAATACAATCATGGATAAAACAAAAGGATGATGATAAACAACAATGAATAAATTAGGACTTTAAATCAATCACATGATCAATGACCTTATTTGGGAAAGGTAAATAATCAACAAAATCACTGAAGCGGAAAATCAATTACTGCCGGTCACTCATGCACTATAATTAAGGAATATGGATTGGTTTTTTGTTTTACATTTTACTATAATTAGACTAATAAGCCAAAAAAACACACGTATATGTCACTTAAAAGGTAAATCTAAGCAAAATCATACAATATTGCCTATTAAACCCATTATTTGTCTCCATAGTAACAAAAAATTGCATTTTTCTGTGTTTTTCCAAAAAAATATTAAAACAATGAGGCCCAGAGGGCCTGTATTGCTCACCTGGTTTTTTGTTAGTAATTATCACAAGACTCTGACAATTAGAAAAATAACCAAAATTGACTCCCAAAGTTTAATTTTGAATCACAACCATACAATGATGCTATTGATACCATACAAATATGCTATCCAATACATAGGTTCAGAGACAAAGTAATTTATATGAAAGTAGTAGCCTAATTGACCTTTTTGACCTCGCATCTATTGCCGTCTAAGGCCCTGGGGGTCAGCCCTATCATTTGTACAATTTCAAATCCCAACCCTATATGGATGCTACCATTGCATTATAAGTGCCTTCCATTCTTAGTTGCAGAGAAGAAGTCATTTATATGGAAATAGCTAAATTAACCCCTTTTGTGGTTTCAGGAAGAAGTCGTTTATAAGGAAAAAGCCAAATTGACACCTTTTGACCCCGCCCCTCAGGCCCCCGGGGGTCAGCCCCATCGTTTGTACAATTTGAATCCCACCCTTTAACGATACTACCATTGCATTATGAGTGCTATCTCTTGCTTAGTTTCAGAGAAGAAGTCGTTTTTGTGGAAATAGCCAAATTGACCCCATTTGGCCCCGCCCCTCAGGCCCCGGGGATCAGCCCCTCATTTGTACAATTTCAGTTAGTAGCCCATAAGGATGCTACCAGTCAAATTTTGTTGAAATCCGACCAGTGGTTATGGAGAAGAAGTCGATTGTTGACGGACGCCGGACGACGGACGACAGACGACGGACGCCGGACGCTGCGGTATCCCATAGCTCACCTCGGTCCTTCGGACCAGGTGAGCTAACAATCGATGATAATGAATCAAGGATTTCATCATAGATATAAATAAGTTGCATTATTTAATTGAAATTGTTTAAGAATTGTTAAGAATTTTTTTTTTCTTATCATATTTCCTGCTAAAAAATTGTCATATACCGACAGAATCTGGCATTAATTGCTATACATTTATAAGTTTGAAACGATAATCAATAATGTGTGAGAAAATAATAGTAAAAATAAAAGTAATTTTTTAAATGTTGTCACAAAAAATTAACTTAAACTTGATATCTATCTCATAAAGGTAAAGAATTCAAAAAAAATTATAGATTATTATTTAGATACAGAAAAAAGAAGTATATTCAATATTATCCTTTGTTAAAACATTATTAATTGAAATATTAGACATATGAAAATATTATTAATCGAGCTTATATGATTACACAGTTACCCAACATATTCCATATTTGGTTGTTACATAGTTATCTCCCCTTGTGCATAAGTATTGATTGTGTATCCAGTGTAAGCGGGAGTAACATCATATTTTTCAGAAGAAAAAAAAATAAAAATAATTTCCTAATAAATGCTTCACCACAGGGGAAATAACTCTGTAATATTTAGAGACAGAATTCATGTTTAGATAAGATATATATGCATGTAGTTGTAATTCTATAAATGTTTGTTACTATGGAAACAATATGGTACCATTTCTTACCTCTTGTAATTCCTCATATTGCTTGAAATTAATAGAATCTTAATTCAAACTTGGTTCTTATTTTCAAGTTTTTGTACGTTTTTCATAAAATGTCTGTCCTCACTAAAATTTAGGCTGAACTTTAAATTTGGTCATTCAAAATTGAAAGCTTTTGATTTTCTATCAAAGATCTTTTTTTTTTATTCTAATGAAATAGTAGCATCAACCTTATTGTAGTCTTTATTTATTTCTAATTTAGAAAAAAATACTTATATCAGAAATATACAGCATTTTGTTTTAATATACATGTATATCAAAAATATGAAACATTTTATAAGACAAAATAACTTGTGACCTTTATTAATTTGAATTGCAATAAAGATCAAGCAAAACAAAATTTCATTCAAGAATCATTTTTTTTCTTTTAACCATTATATCAGAAAAATAATATATCCAGTATTTTTTTCAATATATAACAAATAAAAAAAATTAATAAGACAAAATAAAAAAACTTACCGATGTTTCGCTGTCTTTGTTTTTCAGACGATTTGAGTTAAGCTCTGACAGGAACTTAGACTGACTAGCGTCCATTTCCAATTTACGTAAATCTTCTTGTAATCTCTTCATGGCACTTGTTCGTTTTTCGATTTCGTCTTGATAGACGAGTTCCTTTGCCTCCAGTCCTTGTACGTTTTTCTGTTAGTATACATTGTGGGTGGACTAGCTAAATATAGATTAGGCCCCGCAGGTGCATATATACAGAAAGCAGAGGGAGTAATTGATATATATAAAAGAAAGGTTCTGTGTGATCAAGGATAATTTTTTAAGGTCTAAGACTACATAAAGTTTCTATTTTATTGGCCTCTTGTAAAATTATGCTATTTATTTCAAACTAAACACATTTTGAATAAATCACTCCCGCTTTAAATAATTCAAGCAAATTTGATCTTTAACAAAACATTTTGATTGTTCTTCACTGGGGTTTTTTCATGCAGAACCCTTCTTTATATATTTCAGTAGGAATTTTTACCAATACAGGAGTTTCCAGATACCAAAACGATGTGGTTAAATTACGAATTACCATTGATTAGCCCCACCTTCCAGTGATTCCATCTTTGCAAATTACAGAGTTACCTCCCTTGCGACTATGGATATCTATTGTGACGTCATTATTTTGTAAGCGAAACCTGCGTTATTTTCTCCGAATTCTACAAGCTTATGCTTGCAAACATATGACGTCACAATTAAAACCTACCCGCAAGGGGGGTAACTTTGTAACATTCAGATACAGAATAATGACGTCACTAACATTTTTTTGATATCTCAAAACTCCTGTATTACTTCACCCCTATCAAACCAGACTTAACCCAGTGCCCCACTTGATCATATTGTATACATTTAATTTAAAGTCTTAAAGAAATTTGTATATTATGCATTTGCTCATTACAGAGTTATCTGCCCTTGTATTTAGGTATTGATAATGATGTTACTTATTTTTTATGTTATTTTTCAAAGAGAAAAAAAAGAAGACTTGGCTAACATTAAAGATGCTCCATTGCCGACAGAGCATAAACAATATTAATTATTTGAACAATAATTGGTGCTTAATCGTGTATCTTGATATGTCTAATTAACACAAAAAATAATATAAAATAATTTATTTTGCTTTTGGGGCATGCACATTCTGTAAGTCATTGCATATAGGACTTAGTGCCATGGAATTTTTTAGGGATGAAATGAATCATTTTTGATATTTTTATCTTGGAAATAAAATTAGAAGCTCAAACTTTTCAATGGTGGTAATGGTGTAAAGCAAGTAACTTCTGTAACTGATGAAAAATACTTATTCATCTGCTCCTGTTTTTGATAGTGAAAAAATAAAATTTGTCAATAGTGAAGCATCTTTAATTAAATTGATGACATCATGATTGATATGCCTACACATAAGGGCAGATAACTCTGTAATATATGCAAGGAAAAAGCGAAGCTAAAGCTATGACGAATGATTATTTAGATTTTTTTTTTTTTTTGCTTCAAAACGAACTAGAAAACAGATCCGTTTGACTTAAATATCATTAAACATCTTTTTTAAAGTCTGGACTGAATCTGAAAATAGACAACTGCAAAAAGATCTAAAAAAAGTGTATAATCTTGAATATTATATAAATCATATCCAGATTACAATTTTATAATTATTCAAAAAATTGTATGCTTAAAAAGTAAATAAAAAAGGACCTACAAATTAACATAAAACAATTATTCTTAGAGACCTTTTCTGCTATTTTTTTATTTCTGCATAAGGTATATACATTATTAATGGATTTTACTAATATAAGTCAAAGATAAAAGATTCTAGAGAGTATCTTAACGAAATGAATTCATAAATTTGTCTTAAATTTTATCTTAACTTATTCACCCTTGAAGACCCATTTGAACCCTTCTAGTCCAACAGCTGGGAGAGTCCATTACAACTTTTCAGGGGTTAATGATTTAATCTAAGTATGCCAATTTAATGTAATCAGCCTGTAAAAATGTAAACTGTGGTGGGTGTATTGAGAGACTGCAATATGTTCATGTTGTGTCTCCTTGTGATAGTAGAACTCTCACCTAATCAATCGCTAATTTCTTCTGCTAACTATAAGTCAAAAGGTGGAGGGCCAAAGTGATAAAATATCACACATCAGCCATATGCCTGTGACAAAAATAATTTTGTTACTATTTATAGATACTGTTTTGTTACTTTATTGTTACTATATTTAGATACTATTTTGTATCTATATTAAGATATTATTTTGTCACTATTTTTAGATTTATTTTGTTATTATATTTAGATACAATTTTGTTACTATATTCAGATACAATTTTGTTAATATATTTATATACAATTTTGTTTCTATATTTAGATAATATTTTGATACTATATTTAGATAATATTTTGTTATCATATTTAGATACTGTTTTCTTACTATTTTTAGATACTATTTTGTTGCTATATTTAAATACTATATTGTCACTATATTTATAGATACTATTTTGTTACTATATTTGGATATTATTTTGGCACTTTATTTAGATTCTCTTTTGTTACTATATAGATACTATTTTGTTACTATAATTAGATATTATTTGTTACTTTATTTAGATACTATTTTTTCACTATATTTAGATACTATTTCTTTACTATAATAAGATACTATATTTAGATACTATTTGTTACTTTATTTAGATACTATTTTTTCACTATATTTAGATATTATTTTGTTACCATATTTACATACTATTTCGTTACAATATTTAGATACTATTTACAGACAGTCCAGACTATTCACAGGATCCTGAGATCATTCATTTTCAAATTTGTAATTAATTATGAATAAATTTCCAAGCATGTAATATAAGACCAGACTTAAAAAACATGTTTTGCTTTTGGTCTAAAATGATAAGAGCATTTTACAAAAATAATTTTTCATTGACTCTTAACAATTTTAATAACTTACACTTATCTGCATTAAGATTTACCATAAAAACTTTGATTATGGGTAGATGAATTACATTTTTAACAGCTATTTTTCAATTAAAATTCCTGTTTAAATCCTGAATGTTTTATACATGATTGTGTGTTATATTTGTTTTTTTACCAAATTTACATCCGATAACATCAAATCATTTAAGTCTGGCCTTATCGACAGTATTCCATATGTATTAATAATAACGGCAATTTTGGAACAGATTTGTATAGGCTTTGCCTGTTGTCCAATCCAATGGCTAATATAATGTACTTTATTAAATTTATGATCTATATTATAATTATGTTTATATTTATTGTATTACCAATAAAATATTTTGAAATTAAAAATAATAATGGCAAATGATTTTCAATACATATAGACTGAGGAAACCGAAATGTGAAATTGTGTTGTAGTACAAAGGGAAATAACTCTATATTTAGTAGTACCATGCACCAAAAGCCCTCTACTATTGTTAATGTTAGGACTAGCGGATTGTGACAGTAACGTGATAGGAGAGAAAAGACAGAATTTCTTCTAAGACGAAAAATTATATTATGAAATTTGAATTTTCTGGTTTCAATTATTTCATACATACTATATATAATTAATAAAATTCATTGGAAGTCATTGACATTAATTAGATTAAAATCATAAGGAAACTAATTCATAAATGTTAGAAATGTCTTACAATTAGTTAAACAAAGTGGATAAAATTATACATATCAGTCATATTCTGATCACAAAATGTCCGTCAAACAATCATAATTCTCACCTTTCTTACAATTCTTTGTCATATCAATTTCTATAAATACAAGTATATTATAATGATATTCAACATGAGTGATTTGAAAAACCGTACTGATTTATGCTAAAAAATAATCCTGAAAAAAAAGAGGAAATTATTAAAACAACTGAGAAACAGACTGTTTACCTTAGCAACCTCTGCTGCGGCCTTGAACTTCTGAGCTTCTAAAGTCTTTCCCTCTAATTGTTTCAGGTAAGTCTGAATAAGTTCATCCTTCTCATCATTAGCTGCAATGTAATTTATAACCTCATGTAGCTGATGTAATTTTGGCAGGACAGTAAAACACATATATCATAAGGCCAAAAAAACTATGTCTGTTTAGGGTTACATTGGCAATAAAAAAAAAAGGGTCAGTAGGTCAGGATATTTCTTTTTTTTTTTTAGTGTCTTTCACTCTAAAATAAAGGTCAGAACCAGAGTCTGAGATCGAAATCCCGACTTTCAAATTTGTTTTTCGTAGAAAAAAGGAAAAATAAATTGGGGTCAGGGTAAAAAATTTGGTTGGGTCAGTCGGGTAACCCTAAACAGACTTTTTTTTTTGGCAAACTTATGGTTATGAGTGTTTAATTAATTTTTGTTTCCTTTCATACTAAATCCGACTTTCTGATTGGTAGATACTTTTTCTTCATATTACAATGAACAAAAAACTCTAAGAATAGCACGAAAACTTGACGTTATCATGACATCACAATACAGACGTCCATGTTGTATATTGATAACTATTTTTTTAACTTCATCTTGTTGAGAAATAAAAAAAAATTTCCAAACTTTGTAAGAATACGCTACGCGGATTCACGGAGTTTGCAAACAAATATAATGCCATCAATGCTTAAATAACAAAGTGTTTTCATTGGTCCTCAGAGGTTTATTATAACTGTGTTTTACTGTAATCAAAATTCAATTCAAAATCAGTTGCATCTAGAACCCTGGTGATGTCAAATTTCATAATTTCGACAAAGATTTATTCATTATTATATAACAATTTCATGTCTGCTTTTCGCTGTTTTGGATCAAGGTGAATTAATGTGAAATTAAATCAGAAACATTATTTGTTTGTTTGTGTATTATCTATAAATCTATATAAAGTGTGTATTTTTGTGCTCATTTTTTGTTTGTTTATACAAATATTTTATTCTCTCTACTACAAACATTAAACAAACATTGGGGTGATCGGGTGGTGTAGTGGTTAAGCCGCTCGCCTTTCACCTAGCCGGCCGGGGTTCGATCCCCGCACGGACGTGAAAAGGTTAGGGGTCACCTGCCCGATCACATGGGTTTTCTCGGAGCACTCCGGTTTCCTCCCAGACCCCTCGAGCGCTTACATAAGGGCCATTGAGAGTGATTTACATAAGTTGTATAACTTGTTTCTTAATCGATGTAAAAGAAGTAAAGTTTACATAAACATTAAACCAAAATAATAAATCCCAAATCATTATGTTACAGGAATATTCAATAAAAATGTAATTTTCTTAGAAAGTTTTTTTTTTTTTTACATTTCAAAAAGTTATATCCCTTTAACTATAATTGCTTTCAAAACTAGCTGTAAAATATATATCTACATTGTTGCATGCTGTGTGAGAGCCCTCCTGTGCCAGGAAAATATTGCTCGGGGAGTTGACCCCAGGACACCCCAACCCTGGCAGCTCTCACCAATACACTGATGCAACAAATGTATATACACATCATATACAACTGGAGGTGGGGAATAAAATATTTGTACTGTAAAACAAAAACAAAAAAACATTTGAGAGAAGATTTAGATACCAAAATGACATTGCTGAAGTGTGATTATCATATTCTAGTGATCTTGACGTCACATTTTTATAGGATCTTTCATTTTACAACATAATTAATGTGGGACAAATTGTATTTCATTATCTTATAAACCAATATAAAAGGCTGTTGAGTAATTTGATTTAATTTAATTTAATTGTAACATAAAAAAAATGAAGTTAAATGCTTCTAAAATCATGACGACTTTTACCTAAAAGTGCTGACTTGAGCTGTTCCGTGATCGCCTTTACGTCGTCTTTTGCCTTTGTCAATGCAGATTCAAGCTTCTTTTTGCTCCTGAAGGAAAATAAACCAAATTGTAGATTATCTCCCCTTCTTTTAATTATTTACAAAATAATTCCACTGCTATGATGACTTTTTTTGACAATCAAAATAAAACTTATTATTTTAAATTTCTTTAATTATTTTATTTTTTATTTTTTGAAAATCATAATAAAAATTGAATTATACTGAAAACTTACTTATTTAATGGACTAATTATTGGTTTACACGCTGGTAATGTCTTCCAAGTAGAAACACAAACAAAATACATTCTAGAACTGAACAGCAATTGAAAGCTACAAAAACATTTTTGACATATCAGATGATTTGACTTTTTTAAAAAAAATAGTTAAATAACAACCAAATATGAATTGTATTAAAACTTGGATACAATCTCATCAAATCTGTTTCTTGGTGAATTAAAACAGAATTTAAGCAAAATTTATTATCAGACTATGGAAACAATGTCATTCAAAAGTGAAAGAGGATATCTTTAACGGTCAAGAGGTCAAAAGCGTTGATGGTTGAATTGCGAAAGGAATATCGTAGGTTTAATAAAAAGCTTTTGTTTTTGCAGTAGAGAGAAATTGTCCATTAAAAGAGTCAAATTCAACTTATACAATTTACAATGTTATTTGTGAAATCTTCAGTCCTCATATATTATTGGAAATTTTTCTCAGGCATGAAAAAAATCAAATGTGTTTTCTGAAACTCTTTACAGTATAGTATTTTATATTTGTTGGGGTCAATAATTCTTGGCATGCTCAACATTTTTTGGAGGTTAAATTTCAAGGTTCACCAATTCTAATAATTTTTTTTATCTATTGTGCATACATTTATAGTTACATCAATGAGTTTCTGAATATTTCGCTGGTTTTATGAATTCGTGAATTTCAGTGAAAAAAATATCTTTTCACTGCCTAATGTTGAAATACTGTCTCAAATATTTATAATCTCTGTTAATCTGACAGCTGGAATCACTTTTTATTTTGTAATTTTTCAACATATAGTTTTATGTAAACACGAAAAAGAGCATATATGTAAAATAACAAATCTTATTTTGTTCAGAGAGTAAGGTTGCATAACAAAAGAAAAAATCAGTTTTTTAAAGAGTTATCTGATCTTAGGAGCGGAGATTACAAATAAGACCCCTCCCTCAAATAAGATCCCCTCCCTCCCCCAATCTTTTATAACAAATTTCCAGAGTTTTTACTATAACCACATTTGTTTGCATGACTTTTGTCAATGTAATGGTGATCTGAAAAACATTTATTTATACTCAAATCCTACTCGAAAGAGATGACAACTCTCATGTAACAAACAAGTTTCCATAGCAACAGCAGAATTAAAAAAGATTTTAAAGGAAAAACTGATAAAAATAGTTTTAGGTTTCCATCCTTTCTGTTAAAACAGAAAATCACAGTAATAAACAACACATATTTTAAAATACACAGATCCAATACAGGCAGAAAATAGTAAGTAACTCACTCACCCCTGAATACACATTTAGGCTCTTCATATTCAAAGACTAGACCAGTCCATTATGAAATAACAGGGGTGAATGAGTTAACTCAAAACAAAACTTGAAATATCCACAGCCAGTTCACACACTAACACATTTCAAAGGTCAAGGTCAAATTTTCAATTTTTCATTTGATCTTCTGATTATTATTTTTTTATTATCATTTTTAATGATAGTGCTATATTATATCTTATAATAACAGCATTTCAAAGAAAATTATTTTTGTATATTTTTTTGGAACAGTCACAACACTTTTAAATGAAGTTTCTAAAAATAAATTTTGAAAAATTGTGCAAATTTGACCTTTAAAGTTACCTTTGACCTTGAGGAATTCAGCCTGTAACAAAGAGGAAGTGAAGGAAAAATAAACCAGGTCATGTGACTGAAATCACCAAGGCAACCAATCAAACTCCATCACTTGAAAATTTTACAAAAAAAAATATTGAATTGATTATTTTTACAAAAACAAAATTTGGGCATTGTTATTTACAATGACAAATTGTGATAAAAAAGATTGACTGCCTTCTGCAGAACAGATTATTGGAGAGATGAATAATATTTCATATTCATTTTCAGATTTTTTTTCAGAAAATCAAGCACATTTTTTAGACTTTTTCACAATTTTCATTTTTTCCATTAAATCAATATATTTCAAAATTTCAATTTTGATTAATGAATTGTTAAGAAAAAAAAGATATTCAATCAAAATGTCTTCTTGTCAGTTGAAATTGAAGGAATAAACAATATCATATCTTATCCATTTGTTTTAACTCATTCACCCTTGAAGACACATTTTAGGCTCTTCTTAATCAAAGACAAGACCAGTCCATTATGAAATTTCAGGGGAGAATGAGTTATTTCAATTAGCACAATACATTATTACCAGAAGATCTAGATAAAGACACTTTATCTTTTAACATGAATGAATTGCATTTAATAGAAACTGTTCCTTTTGAAATTGTTTTGAAAAATTGTGAAAATGAAAGTGATTTGATTTTCTCTCCAACAAAAATAAGAAACAAAAAGTCCTTTTTACGTTATTATTCACATAACATTCTTGACTAACATGTGCAGAGTAACATCACATTAATAAGATTCACTTCACACATTTGACTTACTTGTTATCAACCATATTTATAGCTCTTGAGGAAAAAATATTAAAACAAATCACTTGGTGGGAAATCTCAGATTTCTCAAAGTTTGGGAATTGTTCTTATATTTAAGAAAAATTTAATCAAAGAATATACATTGTAAGAATTACAATTTGGGGGTATCGAGACCCTTAAATGACATGGGTAAAGTACAATTTACCGTTAAATAGTCTCATCATCAGCTATCATGACATCATCATTGGACGTGATTTTTGGTAATGTCATTATCACCAGAATGTGGGACTAAATTGTTCCTTACTCACATCGTTTTGGGATCTCAAAACCCTTGTATCAAAAAAATAATAGTTACAAAGAAGTTTATTAAAATAGTACCTAAAGTATATAGGTAAATTGCATATATAAATGTTGATAAAAAACATGCATATGTAAAAAATACATTTTATAAAAGCAATATATGTTTATAATTCAATTTTGCTTGTTACGAGCATTTTCATTGGCTTAAAAATTTACTTTATCAGCCCATAAAGGAAAAAATGGTGTCGCCGTTTGTAACGTTGCTTCTGATTGGCTGAGATGACCGCGCAATGCTTTCATAGACAAAAAGAGTTCCAAAATGAATTTTGAATATTGAAGAGATTATCTTCAGTTAATTGAATTATAAGGATTAATTTGAATAGATTACTTATGTTATGGAGATATAACACGAAAATCTGAGAGTACTCTCATCATAAACCGCTTCCCGGTTTATTTAGTGTACACTCAGATTTTTGTGTTATATCTCCGACATAACATAAAAAATCTATTCAAGTAAATCCTTAAGTATATCAAAACATCACAAATGAAATGCCAATGAATGTAGAATGAGAAATATAATCTAAATATTTACTATAATGCTACACATACTAATCTATCACAAATACTACAAACAAGAGGTTTTTTATAGAAGGAAGCTTTTGTCGTGGGGTGATGTAAAGCAATCTGTAAATTTTAAGCTAAAAACATGATAATGTGCGTTATAGTATGGTGTGGAAAAGCAATCTATGTTTGATATTTTCTAAGCCAAAAATATTAATTTTATGCTAAAATATGATAATGTGTGTTACTAGTATGGTGTGGGAAAGCAATCTATTCTTGATATTTTCTAAGCCGATAATATGAATTCTAAACTAATTCTAAAAGATACAATACTGTGTGTTTCAAACTTATGGTGTGGGGAAGCGATCTATATCTTCTAAGCCAAAAATATAAAGTTTAATTTTTTTTGAAGAAACTAAAATTTACTCACTTTGTTGAAGCCTTATTGATAGCATATGTTGTGAGCCACTCAACCATATCAGCGTTGATGGTCGATATTTTTTCTGTCAGTTCCTTCGCGGTGGAGAGGGACTCTTCGATCTTATTGCTACAGTCGTCGAGGTCGATATCAGGTGTTTTAGGGTACCAGTCCTCCTCTTCATAACTCTTGGAATTGTCCATAAAAAACTGGAGAAATACAAGTATTGTATTAACATACCGTTTTATTCACTTCTTTCCAGATAGCTTTTTTGTCTTTGCATATTAGAGAGTTATCTCCCTTGTGAGTATAGGTATCAACTGTGACATCATGATATTTTGAGCACAAATTACCCTATTTTACCCAGAAAAATATGACATAACAATTAGTACCTAACCACAAGAGTTACCTCCCTTGTGGGTTACGTAAGTTTTGATTGTGTGTCGATATGGTATGTGTGAAGGGAATACAAAGAATTACCTCAAATTTAATCTAAGTTAGCCGACAAAAAGTTACTGTCAAATCCTTATTAGGCCTGTATCTAATTAAACTGATTATCAATTCAAAGTTAATTTACCTCTTTGAATATGAAAACTGACAAGGCTATACCTGTAATTTACCTGATAATTTATCTGAATTTACCAATAAATAATTTATCTAAATTAACCTATTGAAAATTTATCTAAATTTACCTTATATAATTTACCTGAATTTACCTGTACAGAACTTACCTCGTTAACCTGTTGCAGTAGTCGCAGCTTTTGTCCACACACATTTTCATACCCGACAATGAAGATGGTTACTTGCTGTTGGTACTGAAATAAGGTTTGTTCAATGTAATACAGGGGTTTCAGATCCCAAAACGACGTGGGTAAAGTACAATTTATTATCGATTAGTCCAACCATTCGTTGATTATGATCATTTGATGTGACTTTTGTGACGTTTAGAGTCATACAAGTTATCATCACCTTGTAAACAATTTAATTAAAATAAATCAAACGTTAATTTTCATAACACGAATCGTCTTAGGTTTCCCTCCTTCATCCAATCACTGCACTAGACCGTCAAACTGCATGTGCAATGAATCTTCCCTGTTAACACAGATTACACAGGAAACCTTTTGTTTGGTGTTGTTTTGTTTGGTGTTGTAACCTCGACATCTTAGGCCATCAATATCTATTTTCTTATGTTTTTATTTATTTTAAGAAACTTTTATTTTATTTTTTCGGCGAGGTAGTGGGTCATTAAATATATGATGAACAGTCTGTCCGTACCTTTTTCTTCTTGATTTGGTCCTTAATTAGGGCCTCAAGTTCAGCCTGAAAGGAAAAAACAGAATATCCACTATACTATAAGTATAACTGACCATTGTTGTGATAGCACTCTGTCTATAACCTCCTTACTATAAAGTGTTGACTTAATATCGTATGGCCAATTATTTTCATAGAGATGTCCACTGGTCATATCACTTTAGTTGCGATATTTTGATCTGTAGATTTATTAAGAATCGGTTGAATTATATATATCAACACTTCAAGCTAAATCACAACATTAAAGATGCTCCACCGCCGACAGAGCATTAATGATATTCATCATTTGAACAATAATTGGTGTTTAATCGTGTATATATATGCCTAATTAACACAAAAATAACATAGGATAATTTATTTCACCTTTGATCTATGCACAATCATTACTTCATTCCATATAAGATATAGTGCCACGGAATTTTTTCGGGATGCAATTAATTATTTTTCATAGTTTTAACATGAAGTAAAATTATAAGCTCAAACTTTTTAATGGTGGTAATGGTGTAAAGTAAGTAACTTTTGTACCCGATGACAAATACTAAATCGTCTGCTCTTGTTTTTGATAGTGAAAAAACACCATTTGTCAGCGGTGGAGCATCTTTAAGATTTACTGAAATTAAATTTCCGTGGTTTCGGTCCAAATTGCAAAAATTATGGCCTGCGAAAATAACAAAGCTAATAATCATTATCTCCCCTTAACTCCTCAACACCCCAACCTCACCCCTGTCAAGACTTGTATGAATTTGCCACACTATATATATCACTTTAATGTAGATTATCTCCCCTTAGCTCACTCACCCCCCTAAACACACATTTGAACTCTTTTTTATTATGGATTTTCAGAGGTCTGAATTAGTCTATTGAATTTGAGAGAATTTGCCTCCAAGGCAAGTTTGCATAAAATTTGCCTTTCTACATTTCACCACATCTTACCATCTTGTGATACAGAATTGAACTTATTTACCCCTAATGACAAACTTAGGCTCTTCTAAATCAAAGACTAGAACAGTCCATTATGAAACTTCAGGGGTGAATGGATTATTCTTGAGCAAAATGATCTCCCCCTTGTTGAGTTATGTGACCTATACTTAAAGGTTTTTATCCCAAATTTGAGGCAGATTTTATAAGAACTGTCTCCCCTTAACCTTAATGTGTAAATTTTGCTATTACCTGTGACTTATTTTATTCTTAATTAAATGACAATAAGCGTTTTATTGATTATTCCATTTCATTATTCCATATTACAGAGTTATCTCCTTTTTGAGTAGGTATCCATTTTGACATCATTATAATGTGAGTGAAATTTTCGTTGTTTTCAAAAGCATCATGTTTCCCTCAGAAACACATAATGCCACAATCAATACCTACCCAGTACCCACAAGGGCAGATAACTCTGTAATTTGCAAATACGAAGTTATCAATATCTAATCAGAAAGGCAACCAATTTCAAATAATTGGTTATGAGATGTAAACATTTAAACACAGTTAATTGGAAAAAAACCTACATCTATATGTTCGTTAATTGATAAAGATAATTATGATGCAAAGAGATGATACAAAATAAATGTAAAGTTATATATTCTGTATCTGAATATTACAGAGTAATCTGCCCTTTTGGTTAGGTATTGATAATCTTATTTTTTATTTCTAAATACTTACTATATCCTCCACATACTCAAGTGTGGACTGTGTCTCCATCAGAGCCTGCGTACTCGCTTCATAGGACTCGTATATCTGAAAATAGGTATGACAAATTACTCAAAAGGACTGCTGTTGTCTAATCGTACTGTTAAATAATTAATTTTTCTTTGTTTTCATATTAAATCTGGCTTTCTAATTGGCCAATACTTTTTTTGCATACCACTATGAAAAAAAATACGAGAATGAGGCGAAACTCTGATGTTTATCGTGACGTCACAATAGAGATATTGATGCTGCATATTCATTTGGAAGAAGAATCCCTTGAAAATCACTAGAATGGTACATTTAAACATATTTTATGTTATCAAATAGATCACAAAATCATTTATAAACACTGATGTCACCATTTTTTAATTTCATCGGGGTATGAAAAAGATTTTGTGATAATCCACTAAGCAGATTCACGCAGTTTGCAAGCAAAATTGTTTTCATACCCCGATGAAATTAAAAAATAGTGATATCAATGATTAAATAAATTAACTGTTAAACTGTTATCAAACTTTCTTCTGTGGAAATAAAATTTCAAGATTTTCATTTAAGATCAAGTTTGTAAAGATGAAAATTTCGCAAATTAAAAAATTGAAAGAAAATTCCTATCAATAAATTGATATAGATGGTACTTTGTGTAAATAAACTTTCATGAATTTACTTGAATTGTGAAAGTAAAATGCGCCTAAAAGAAAGTATATTAGTAGTAAATTCTTCTGTATAACAAAATGTATTTATAAATAATGTTTATTGACGATAAAATTGAAATTCAACAAAACCGCCTTAAACCTTGTTAACTCAAAGTTATGGGGACCATGTTTAACCTTCATTAACTCAAAGTTATGAGGACCGTGTTTAACCTCGTTAACTCAAAGTTATGAGGACCATGTTTAACCATCATTAACTCAAAGTTATGAGGACCATGTTTAACCTCGTTAACTCAAAGTTATGAGGACCGTGTTTAACCTCGTTAACTCAACGTTATGAGGACCATGTTTAACCATCATTAACTCAAAGTTATGAGGACCATGTTTAACCTTGTTAACTCAAAGTTATGGGGACCATGTTTAACCTCGTTAACTCAAAGTTATGGGGACTATGTTTAACCTCATTAACTCAAAGTTATGAGGACCGTGTTTAACCTCGTTAACTCAAAGTTATGAGGACCGTGTTTAACCTCGTTAACTCAAAGTTATGAGGACCGTGTTTAACCTCGTTAACTCAAAGTTATGAGGACCATGTTTAACCTCGTTAACTCAAAGTTATGGGGACTTTGTTTAACCTCGTTAACTCAAAGTTGTGAGGACCGTGTTTAACCTTGTTAACTCAAAGTTATGGGGACCATGTTTAACCGTTTTAAATCAAAGTTATGGGGACCATGTTTAACATTACACATGTTTGGAAAATGTAAGGTTTTTGCTGTAAATGTATATAAGTGTTTTTTCCCTGAAACTCTGGCTTACATCTAACATCATAACCTAGCACATTCTTTAATGGTCATATAGCAAGGTTTAAATATACATAGTGAAACAGTCGCCTTCTAGTTTCATGCTATTTCCCTTTAGCACATGCTATTTCCCTTTAGCACAGTCAATAGAGCAGGGGATAAGTCAGGGATCGCGGGTTGGTGAAACATTACTCTTGTCCTGTTACAACCATATAAGTAAATGTTAAATGGACGTAAAACACTTATAGGCCAGACCAAATATACATGAATAAGCAAACAATATTTTAGTGCTGGCCTAAGACTTAATATGTAATGTTAATCTTATAAGAGCATTAAGGATGATATCACACACACCGTTCTCTATGTGTAATCAACCAATCCCACTTAAAATATTAACCATTTTAATTTAACACAAAGAATTTAAAATACAGAGTTTATAAAAGATTAATTTCCCTTTGTTGGATAAAGATTAGTTTTGTAAACACGAGGGCATGTCCATTTAAATCTCGACTATACTGGTTGGTGTATGTAAAAACTTAAATAGATGTTATCTTTGTATAGCTGTACAGATTAAAAGGTTTATTCTACTCAGGACAGTCTAAGTAAACACGTTCAAGACTTTTATATTTGAATCCCTTTGTCAATTTCTACTGCGCTAACAGCAGAAGATAGACAAGTGGTTAAGATGGCTCGATATATTACCACAAACCATCCACCTCTAGGTTAGGAGTTGAATCCCATATGGAGCAGTTGCCAGGCCGGTACTGACCCCTGGTCGGTGGTTTTTCTCTGGGTACTCCAGTTTTCCTCCACCATCTAAATCCGATATGGCAATCCCCAATGTCTGGTGACGTCACGTTTATAATGCCTTTCGCTACATAGATGTGGTCTAGACCTGGTTCGACCAAAAATTTACACTAAGCTTCACTTTTTTTCCACAGAAGCTTTATACAATATAAACAAGAAAACTTTAATGCTCCACTTTAATATTTGCTGGCCAACACTTAATAACTTGATAACTGGTGAAAAATCTAGAATACTGACAAGTAGAGGAAGGGCCTTGCTGAATGATTCATCGAGTTATCAGACTCTTAGAATTGCAATATTAAGAAGTATAATGTGTCGGTATGGTTTGGGTTTTATTAGTTTAACGTCCTATTAACAGCCCAGGTCATTTAAGGACTTGCCAGGTTAGTTTGTGAAGAAAAGCCAGAGTACCCGGAGAAAAACCACCAAACCCGCAGTCAGTACCTGGTAACTGCCCCTCATGGGATTCGAACTCGCGACCCAGAGGTGGAGGGTTTGTGGTAAACTAGTTTTACCCTCTTTTTTAAAATCCAAGATGGCCACTGATGAGCCATTTTGAACCCGGTAAGCAAAAAAATTTTACATAGCAGATCTAGGTGACAATTTATCATCCTACCAAATTTGAGAGCAATAGTTCACTTCCTCCCATCCTAATTTACAAAAATTAAAAAAAAGAAAAGCCAGATGGACAGACAAACAGACAGACAATAAGGCCTCGATTTCTCGAAATAAAAGTGTAAAAATAAGTCATAAAATTTTCTCTCCTTTTGTAACTTATGTGACTTACCATATTCGACCTAATAAGCGCTCATATAAGCGCCCCTCCCCCTTTTTGAGGCCTAAATTTCAATTGCCCAGGTATAAATAAGGACCAAAATTACATAAAACGGTATAGATTTGCAATAATTTTGACTTATTAGCACTTTTTCATTTTTATATTTTTTTAAGCACCCTGGGCGCTTATTGGGTCGAACAAGGTAAGTTTGTTTTTTGACAGAAGTTTGCTTCAAGAAATTGATTACTATATTGCACCTGCAACCCTGGGAATGCATTGGATCAAATATGGTTAGAAATGTTCGCTCAAGATTCGCGCAAATCACATCGTTGAAAGTGAAGTTTC
Organism: Argopecten irradians; assembly: GCF_041381155.1. NCBI lineage: Eukaryota > Metazoa > Mollusca > Bivalvia > Pectinida > Pectinidae > Argopecten > Argopecten irradians. Next base: position 32,235,375 of record NC_091146.1, on the reverse strand, counting down.
ACTTGTTGGGATGTGTTGATAATTCTTTCGTCTTCACTAACATATGACGTACCATGGGTACTTGTGGGTAATGTGTTAGGGCACAATCAGCCACTATACGACCCAAACCTTTAAACCAACGGCAGATTAACATAAAGTGAACAGTCGGGCAAGGATGGCTAAAGTCAGTAAAAATGGTGTGAATGTATCCAGTATAATTTCTTATGAAATGGAAAAATAAAATTTCTCGTCAAAATCTGTCTGTGTACGAAGAAATTTATTTAAAGTATAGGAATCCTATAACGTCCTCCCGGCTGACTATATCTGTGGTTACATTTCCACGCAGCCTCGCTTTCAATGCTTTCAACTTTTCTTTATTTCAATGGTCAGAACTGGGAAACGTAAGCAGAACTTGACCATTGTATTAATATGCGAGAACTTTTGGATGGTCAATGAACGCATTTAGACTGGTTTTCTTTGCCCGACTATTCACTTTAACATTTTGCTGAAGAAAACAAAGTCCTTTAACCAGAAATTACAAAAAAATACTTACGTTATCGACCCGCGTCATCACTTTCTCCAGCTCATCTCTCGTCTCGTCTGCGACCCTTTGAGCAAGAGACCGAGCATTTTTATCAATAATGGCCTGAGCCGGGGCATCACCCCGATCAAGGATCGAGATACTGCCCACGTAGTTCATCATCTTGGCACCAAGTATCAGGGCACTGTATTAGGGAGTTTTAGGGACCTGACTGCCGGGGCCTTTAAGTCTGGGGCCCCGACTCCTGATCTCTTATCTTTAGTCAGCAGTCATGAAGAATGGTGGTCACGGAAATCTGATATGAAAAAAAAAGACAAATCATTGTATAATTTTTAAAATGGGATTATTAAACAAAATCAATCATTTTATAGTCACAAAAGTGTTTAACTTGCCGTTAATACTACAGTTACCAACACCTTCTTAACAATTTAATTTAAATAAATTAAATGCTAATTTTCATAAAGCGTTCCGTTTTATGTTTCCTGCCGTCGTCCTAATTACCACGCATCAGTTGATTATCGCTGCGCCATACGGCAAAACAGCGAAATGAATCTTCACAGTAAACATAGTTTACACAGGGAAATTGCATTTGGTCGGTGTTATAACATCATGTCAGACCATATACATTTTCGTATATCATTATTGTTTTTAAGAAACATTTAATTTTTGTTTTGCAAAGGTAGATTATTCTGATAGGATTCCTTATGGGGAAATGGAGTGTTTATGGAGATATGATGCTTAAAAGGAGAGGGGCACTAATACAGGGGGGGAAGGAGTTTTGTTTATATGGTTTTATCTAAATTTTCGCGATATGACTTTAAGGGTATATATGATTAAACCATTTTTATTTATACTGCATGGATCACAAAAATATCATCCCGCGTAAATAATTGGCTATACATCTATGGTAACAATTAAAGCAATACAGCGTGCTAAACCAGATATTGTAATTGTATCATTCTCCCCATCAAAATTGAATATTGTAACAAAATACAGAAAATGTAGTCCCTGATTAAAACATGTGTATTCTCATTGAACATATATGACATGAATATTGACTTATCGAGCATGACAACAAAACATGAGATGATCTAGCTAGGGATGGATATAAAATCAGTGATAGTAACCCCTGGAGTTTTGAGGATGATAAAAAGGAAGTCCCTAAAACATGTATTCTAGTAGTACATATGAATATTGACTTGCATAACAATATAAAAACATGACAACATGTACAATGAGACAGACCCTGGGATGATGGGGGGTATATAATGTCAGCGATAGTAACCCCTGGAGTTTTGAGGATGATAAAAAGGAAGTCCCTAAAACATGTATTCTAGTAGTACATATGAATATTGACTTGCATAACAATATAAAATATGACATGAACAATGAGACAGACCCTGGGATGATGGGGGTATATAATGTCAGTGACAGTAACCCCTGGAGTTTCGAGGATGCCTCAGGCTATACAAATCAAATTCATTTAATGTTGGAAAGGCGAATATGATAATTTTACAAACTTGTGCAGCATGATCATATATTCAATTAATGTGTGTGCAAATCATGCAACAGTAGAATACGGTCAAATATGATAAACTTTTGCTAGGGACAAGTGCCACACGTACATTTAGCTTCTGCATTTAGCTTCTGACATTCATAAAGATATCATAAAAAATATGACGATATTTGCGTTGGCGTGAAGCCACCAATAACTGTTCGATACACATGTAATGTTACGGCTAGTAATCCACTGATCCAAGGAACGGGTTTTTAATTGATGACTTTTCGTGAGAGAAAGTATATATGCTCATTGATAACATCCTGCTGTCAGTAAATATTCACATATATTCATATATCGGACATAATCGCCTCTCACGTCTTTAATTAATCATCCAATCGATCGTAAGCTTAGAATATCCGACATTTGTTTACCTGTTGTTCAACTTTCTTCTGTCGATGAAAGTCGCCATCTTGGAAAGTAGCTGTATCACGTGATCTTGTTGCCAAACAACATGCACGCGGTTTTCAGCAGGTGCTCGAATGAGTTTCTAGTTTCACTTTGATCAATACGATTTCATCGATAAGTCATCCTGTATTTGTGTGTTATCTGTGAGATAAAATCAGTTTAAAACTCGCCATTGTTCTTTGTTTGTGTGGGTAATGAGGCGTTCAATGAACAAGGATAATACGATCAAAATCGGTACACAGTTCAGGAGTTATTTCCCTTGATTTGGAATTGACACACAGAAAAATGTGAAATTGTCGGACTTGATAAATGTTATTTCTTTGTGTGCGTGTGTGTGTTTTTGATTTGTTTTGTGCAATGTCCATCAATCAAATTTAATTAAGTTTAATTAGTCATATATATTTCAATTATTTTTTCATGTTTTATTTTCTTGCGAATCACGAAAAATACCAGTTACGTTATTTAGCCAAAAAGGTCACAGTACGTATATTAACAGCATTCAATCTATGGACAAAATGTTAAAGTCACATTTAAGCTTTCTTGTAGTGATATAGATGTAACAGGGTGCAGGATTTACATTAAATTTAATACCTGCCTCTGCCAGGGATCAAACTCGGGACCTCTGGATTACTAGTCTGACGCTCAACCGATCGAGCTAAAGAGAAGTTCTCTATAACCGAGCGATATAATGCGGCTAGTATTGACCAGGGTTACATACTCCCCTCCAGGAAACAACTCGTCCGCGAGTTTCCAGGGGTCACAACAACTCCTTTGCAGGTATCGTGAAGCACCATTCCCGAGTCCCTACATGGGCGCCAATGTAACAGGGTGCAGGATTTACAATAAATTTAATACATGTACCTGCCTCTGCCAGGGATCGAACTCGGGACCTCTGGATTACTAGTCTGACGCTCAACCGATCGAGCTGAAGAGAAGTTCTCTCTATAACCGAGCGATATATTGCGGCTAGTATTGACCAGGGTTACATTTGACCTTTGAACTTCAGGCGTCCCCAGGCGACACAGCGAACCCTTTGAGACCAGCTGCTGGCAGAACTGTTTTCGGAGCTCCCTCTACCGTGCGCTCTGTGTAAAGAGCGCCTAGCGAATGCCCGGTTCCTCCCCTGTCGACATAAAGTCTCTTGTAGGGATTGTTGTCTCAAGTTCCGTTGTTGTCCGATGTGTACACAGAATGTGGTCAAATGTGTCGACATGCGTAAGTGACTTTGTTGATAAAACAAAGGGGTACCCCAGGTATGCGGATGCAAACCTTATGTTTACCCAGAATAAAAATCATGAATACATTCCTTACACCCTAGATATCTTACTGAGTTGTTGTAACTTAGTTTTCGAATTTCATTCCAGTATACCAGTTTTGGAGCACAAAGAATGTCCCAGTTAATCTTTTCATGCGTGGCTCAAAAGAAAATATTTGAATCTCTCCAGAGGCAATAATACAAAGTATTGCAGTATCTTTTTTTTCATTAAAGTAGGCCATGCTAACGTGATAGCCTATGACATGTCATCTATATAATGTACATATTGTTCAGCTCAGGTCCATAAAACAGTTATTAACCTCACCTGGAGTTCATAGTTGTCAATCAATATGAGTTCGGATAATTTGTATCCAATCAATGTATATGTTTTAACAATAAAATGTACTTGAATAAAGTTGTCAGTGTTAAATATAATCCTACAAAAGGGCCAGGCTTATTTTAAAACTAATACTTACAAAGGAGAATAGTTTACAGTGTGTAGTCACCAACAACCAACATTAGCGAATTTAATGTGCGATATGGTTTCATGTTTTCTTTTCGTTTTTCTAGAGGGAAGGCAGATCGTGGAGATTCCGTGCCATGTTCAGTGATACACTGATCATTATGATAGACGTCAGTCTAGCGGAGTTATCGCCCTTCTATTTAATATGGAGTTACCTCCCTTACAAAATCATGAAGATCAACATGAATGTCCTTCACGTATACATATTTCGAACGTGCTTTGAAAAACAATTCTTTCGTGTAATTTGATGTGTTGACAGGAGCTGTGCAACTTAGTCTATGGTATAATCTTAGTTATTGAAAACTTACATTTAGTTATCGAATTTCTAGAGTTATTCCCCTTAAGATTTTAACAAAAGTGATTAACAAGAAGTAGCATTGGAATCTACGAACACAATGAACATGACGAACAGTAAAAGTTAGTGTATCGACAATCCAGCAGCTAGAAACGAATATTTTGTTCTCCATGTATGTTAGGACTTTATTATTCTGTTGTGACTTCTCATTGGAGACCCATGGTTGATTGCGCTAAGCTACGCTACACTGATCACGTCGTTGGAGACCCATGGTTGATTGCGCTAAGCTACGCTACACTGATCACGTCGTTGGAGACCCATGGTTGATTGCGCTAAGTTACGCTACACTGATCACGTCGTTGGAGACCCATGGTTGATTGCGCTAAGCTACGCTACACTGATCTGATCACGTCGTTGGAGACCCATGGTTGATTGCGCTAAGTTACGCTACACTGATCACGTCGTTGGAGACCCATGGTTGTTTTCTTTGCCCGACTATTCAAACCGCGGAAGGTGCTGCGTGTCTCCGATGTTATGTAAACTATAATTTTAAGTCAGATTACTATAATATAAACTTCCATCAATGCTTAAATGATAAAAGTAACAGATTCTTGGGTCATGTACGGTACTCATTATTAGAGAAGACTTACTTAGTTATCGTTTCAATCAGTTTCATATTCAATTCAGAAAATGTACAATGCGTATTTGCTATAACATCATGCAATGCAATAATAAACTACACATTTTCGGCTAACATTCAACAAGAGACTTTGATTTATTTATATCTCTATTAGATTAATTTATATTTGTTAAAACTTTCATCCGCATGTATTCTTCGGTAGTGTAACGATACATCTACATGTACATATGCACATGCACAATACATAACAGGCGAATTTATTCCTAAATAGTTTTATATTAAACCTTTTTTGGTCCCATTACAATATTATTGTTCTGAAAAATCCAACATTTATAACAGCTGCATAGGACTTGGTATTTCTAATTTTTTTTCATTTTGCATTTTTTAAGTGTTGGGTGAATATGCATCCGGATCAAAGATCCGTCACTAGGTTTTTCCTTTAGTTTGACGTGATTGCATCCGTAATCAACAAAGACGTCTGCTGTTGATTTTAAACCTGTTTGAACGACCAGTGTTGTAAATGACCGGCTTAAGTATCTAAAATATCGATTTCTACTCGACCGGAAACTTATTCGATGTTCTCTCAGTCAGAAAACTAGCGTAATGTTGTTGTGAAGTGGGTTACGTTTAATTCTACGTGTACTCCAAAGTAGACGTAGATTTACGTGTAAAATTAATCGTAACTTCGCTGCACGTAAAGTTACGACCTTTAGTGAAACACGTTTTAGACGTAACTTACGTCTACGTCTACGTTTACGTCTACGTGTAGACTTACGACCTTTAGTGAAACTCAGTCCAGGGGATTAACTTGTATAACATGTATTCAGTCCAACTGTCTGTAAATGTGCATGAATTACTAGGATTACACTGCTGTATAACATGTATTTAGTCCAATTGTCTGTAAATGTGCATGAATTACTATAGATTACACTGCTTGTATAACATGTATTCAGTCCAACTGTCTGTAAATGTGCATGAATTACTAGGATTACACTGCTGTATTACTACGATTGCACTGCTGTATTACATGTATTCAGTCACACTGTCTGTAAATGTGCATGAATTACTGGGATTACACTGCTGAATTACATGTATTCAGTCCAATTGTCTTTGTAAATGTACATGAATTACTAAGATTACACTGCTGTATTACATGTATTCACTCCAATTGTCTTTGCTAATGTACATGAATTACTGGGATTACACTGCTGAATTACATGTATTCAGCCCAATTGTCTTTGTAAATGTACATGAATTACTAAGATTACACTGCTGTATTACATGTATTCACTCCAATTGTCTTTGCTAATGTGAATGAATTACTAAGATTACACTGCTGTATTACATGTATTCACTCCAATTGTCTTTGCTAATGTGAATGAATTACTACGATTACACTGCTGTATTACATGTATTCACTCCAATTGTCTTTGCTAATGTGAATGAATTACTACGATTACACTGCTGTATTACATGTATTCACTCCAATTGTCTTTGCTAATGTGAATGAATTACTACGATTACACTGCTGTATTACATGTATTCACTCCAATTGTCTTTGCTAATGTGAATGAATTACTACGATTACACTGCTGTATTACATGTATTCAGTCCAATTGTCTTTGCTAATGTGAATGAATTACTACGATTACACTGCTGTATTACATGTATTCACTCCAATTGTCTTTGCTAATGTGAATGAATTACTACGATTGCACTGCTGTATTACATGTATTCAGTCCAATTGTCTTTGTAAATGTACATGAATTACTAAGATTACACTGCTGTATTACATGTATTCAGTCCAATTGTCTTTGTAAATGTACATGAATTACTAAGATTACATTGCTGTATTACATGTATTCAGTCCAATTGTCTTGTAAATGTGCATGAATTACTAGGATTGCACTGCTGAATTACATGTATTCAGTCCAATTGTCTTTGTAAATGTACATGAATTACTAGGATTGCACTACTGTATTACATGTATTCACTCCAATTGTCTTTGCTAATGTGAATGAATTACTAAGATTACACTGCTGTATTACATGTATTCACTCCAATTGTCTTTGCTAATGTGAATGAATTACTACGATTACACTGCTGTATTACATGTATTCACTCCAATTGTCTTTGCTAATGTGAATGAATTACTACGATTACACTGCTGTATTACATGTATTCAATCCAATTGTCTTTGTAAATGTACATGAATTACTAAGATTACACTGCTGTATTACATGTATTCACTCCAATTGTCTTTGCTAATGTGAATGAATTACTAAGATTACACTGCTGTATTACATGTATTCACTCCAATTGTCTTTGCTAATGTGAATGAATTACTAAGATTACACTGCTGTATTACATGTATTCACTCCAATCGTCTTTGTAAATGTGCATGAATTACTACGATTACACTGCTGTATTACATGTATTCACATCCAATTTGTCTTTGTCTAATGTGAATGAATTACTAAGATTACACTGCTGTATTACATGTATTCACTCCAATTGTCTTTGCTAATGTGAATGAATTACTAAGATTACACTGCTGTATTACATGTATTCACTCCAATTGTCTTTGCTAATGTGAATGAATTACTAAGATTACACTGCTGTATTACATGTATTCACTCCAATTGTCTTTGCTAATGTGAATGAATTACTAAGATTACACTGCTGTATTACATGTATTCACTCCCTTTTTCTTTGTAAATGTACATGAATTACTAAGATTACACTGCTGTATTACTTGCTTTATCCCTGTCTACCACCATATTCTGTTTGTTATTCCTCCCTAAGATTACCGTATATATAGACATGCTGAATGTTGTATTTAGAGGATCATGAGTTCTGTGATATTTCCATAAATATTATATGATAAATATTGTCTTACGATCGTGGCTATACAATATGAAATTGATTAATTATTTTATCGATTGACTTATTACTGTATACCTTAGTTTATTCTATTTCAAGAAATAAAACATTAGAGATTATACATTAAAATATTGTGGGGGACTATTTTTATCGATATGAAACTGGCGTATTGTCTGAAATCAGCTGATCGATGCACGAGAATCGTTGTATAGGAAAATATTCAACTGAAAAACTGGTGATTATGTAATAAAACAAAATGTTTCATGGGTTACTGTGCTCTAGTTCATAATATTTAACCCGAGGTGATGGTAATCAACAAATGTTATATTGCACTCGGCCTTTGGCCTCGTGCAATATAACATTTGTTGATTACCATTAATTGGCCTCGTGCAATATAACATTTGTTGATTACCATCACCTCGGGTTAAATATTATGAACTAGAGCACAGTAACCCATGAAATATTTGTATAATATCAGATGCTATTTTGTTGTTTTCTGTGTGCTTCGTCTTTTTCTCACTATTGTGACGTACCTCACACATAGTAATGACGTAACAATAAATGGCTGTCTGAGAAAAGAAATTTTAATTTTTTATCTTGTTTTTTATTTAATTGTCAATCTCGGATTATGTATAACCGTATGAACTTCAGTGTAAATGACAGTTGTCTGTATAACTAATGTAATGATAACTGACTTTTGTTACAGTGTTTGTGTAGAAACATCGATCTTACAATTAAAATAGTTTGAAATCTATAGAGGCGCTTTTTGCAATTCTTCATCGTTATCACAATTGTTCATTCAACAATATACAACCATCGTTAACTACATGTACTAAGACAAAATATCTTCTGGTCAAATTGACATGAAATTCACCTCAAATTGAGGTCAATTTCTCAAAACGAAAACTAAATCAAGTTTCTGATCGAACTTGACCTTTTTGCTCTTTTCATATTTGCATTTCACAGAGTTATCGGCCCTTGCGGGTAGGTATTGATTATAACGTCAAGTGTTTGCAAGCGAAAGGTCTTAAGAGGAAACGACGTGAGTTTCGCTCACAAAATAATGCCGTCAAAATGGACACCAACACGCAAGGGAAGTAACTCTGTAAGATGCAAAGAAGGAAAACACACAAAAGAAAACCATTCCTGGAAACACACAGAGAGAAACGAATAACCGTCTCCATAGTAACCCATCCTCGATACTCCAGGAGCTACTAGCACTGACGTTATATCAACGATATAAAGATAGTGACAGTAACCCATTGAATATCGAGAATGACAGGAACCAAATGTCTAGGAAATACCGACATTGAGTTAAAAACGTCATGGAGCTTGAGCAAGTCAGATGAACAATATTGAATTAAACACACGATCAATGATGAACTTGTGACCTTATTCCGTAATTTTACGAGGGTTCAGATTTATCATGTCTCATTTCCAAGGTGGTGAACAATTATTTTACTCTTGACCTGTTTACATCATGATCCGCTTACTACGGTAGCTGGGAAAGGACATGGAAACAGGAAGTTATTGCCTGCGAAAGCATTACTACGGTGGCTGGGAACGGACATAGAAATAGGAAGTTATTGCCTGCGAAAGCGTTAATCAATGGCTGGGAAAGGACATGGAAATAGGAAGTTATTGCCTGCGAAAGCATTACTACTATGACTGGGAAAGGACATGGAAATAGGAAGTTATTGCCTGCGAAAGCATTACTACGGTGGCTGGGAAAGGACATGGAAAATATGAAGTTATTGCCTGCGAAAGCATTACTACTATGACTGGGAAAGGACATGGAAATAGGAAGTTATTGCCTGCGAAAGCATTACTACTATGACGGCTGGGAAAGGACATGGAAATAGGAAGTTATTGCCTGCGAAAGCATTACTACTATGACTGGGAAAGGACATGGAAATAGGAAGTTATTGCCTGCGAAAGCATTACTACTATGACTGGGAAAGGACATGGAAATAGGAAGTTATTGCCTGCGAAAGCATTACTACTATGACTGGGAAAGGACATGGAAATAGGAAGTTATTGCCTGCGAAAGCATTACTACTATGACTGGGAAAGGACATGGAAATAGGAAGTTATTGCCTACGAAAGCATTACTACGGTGGCTGGGAAAGGACATGAAAATAGGAAGTTATTGCCTACGAAAGCATTACTACGGTGGCTGGGAAAGGACATGGAAATAGGAAGTTATTGCCTGCGAAAGCATTACTACTATGACTGAGAAAGGACATGGAAATAGGAAGTTATTGCCTGCGAAAGCATTACTACGGTGGCTGGGAAAGGACATGGAAATAGGAAGTTATTGCCTGCGAAAGCATTACTACTATGACTGGGAAAGGACATGGAAATAGGAAGTTATTGCCTGCGAAAGCATTACTACTATGACTGGGAAAGGACATGGAAATAGGAAGTTATTGCCTGCGAAAGCATTACTACGGTGGCTGGGAAAGGATATAGAAATAGGAAGTTATTTGCCTGCAAAAGCATTACTACGGTGGCTGGGAAAGGATATAGAAATAGGAAGTTATTGCCTGCGAAAGCATTACTAGCGGTGGCTGGGAAAGGGACATGGAAATAGAAAGTTATTGCCTGCGAAAGAATTACTACGGTGGCTGGGAAAGGACATGGAAATAGGAAGTTATTGCCTGCGAAAGCATTACTACGGTAGCTGGGAAAGGACATGGAAATAGGAAGTTATTGCCTGCGAAAGCATTACTACTATGACTGGGAAAGGATATAGAAATAGGAAGTTATTGCCTGCGAAAGCATTACTACGGTGGCTGGGAAAGGACATGGAAATAGGAAGTTATTGCCTGCGAAAGCATTACTACGGTGGCTGGGAAAGGATATAGAAATAGGAAGTTATTTGCCTGCAAAAGCATTACTACGGTGGCTGGGAAAGGATATAGAAATAGGAAGTTATTGCCTGCGAAAGCATTACTACTATGACTGAGAAAGGACATGGAAATAGGAAGTTATTGCCTGCGAAAGCATTACTACTATGACTGGGAAAGGACATGGAAATAGGAAGTTATTGCCTGCGAAAGCATTACTACTATGACTTGGAAAGGACATGGAAATAGGAAGTTATTGCCTGCGAAAGCATTACTACTATGACTGGAAAGGACATGGAAATAGGAAGTTATTGCCTGCGAAAGCATTACTACGGTGGCTGGGAAAGGATATAGAAATAGGAAGTTATTTGCCTGCAAAAGCATTACTACGGTGGCTGGGAAAGGATATAGAAATAGGAAGTTATTGCCTGCGAAAGCATTACTACGGTGGCTGGGAAAGGACATGGAAATAAGAAAGTTATTGCCTGCGAAAGAATTACTACGGTGGCTGGGAAAGGACATGGAAATAGGAAGTTATTGCCTGCGAAAGCATTACTACGGTGGCTGGGAAAGGACATGGAAATAGGAAGTTATTGCCTGCGAAAGCATTACTACGGTGGCTGGGAAAGGACATGGAAATAGGAAGTTATTGCCTGCGAAAGCATTACTACTATGACTGGGAAAGGACATGGAAATAGGAAGTTATTGCCTGCGAAAGCATTACTACTATGACTGGGAAAGGACATGGAAATAGGAAGTTATTGCCTGCGAAAGCATTACTACTATGACTGGGAAAGGACATGGAAATAGGAAGTTATTGCCTGCGAAAGCATTACTACGGTGGCTGGGAAAGGACATGGAAATAGGAAGTTATTGCCTGCGAAAGCATTACTACGGTGGCTGGGAAAGGATATAGAAATAGGAAGTTATTTGCCTGCAAAAGCATTACTACGGTGGCTGGGAAAGGACATGGAAATAGGAAGTTATTGCCTGCGAAAGCATTACTACGGTGGCTGGGAAAGGACATGGAAATAGGAAGTTATTGCCTGCGAAAGCATTACTACGGTGGCTGGGAAAGGACATGGAAATAGGAAGTTATTGCCTGCGAAAGCATTACTACGGTAGGCTGGGAAAGGACATGGAAATAGGAAGTTATTGCCTGCGAAAGCATTACTACTATGACTGGGAAAGGACATGGAAATAGAAAGTTATTGCCTGCGAAAGCATTACTACGGTGGCTGGGAAAGGACATGGAAATAGGAAGTTATTGCCTGCGAAAGCATTACTACGGTGGCTGGGAAAGGACATGGAAATAGGAAGTTATTGCCTGCGAAAGCATTACTACGGTGGCTGGGAAAGGACATGGAAATAGAAAGTTATTGCCTGCGAAAGCATTACTACGGTGGCTGGGAAAGGATATAGAAATAGGAAGTTATTGCCTGCGAAAGCATTACTACGGTAACTGGGAAAGGACATGGAAATAGGAAGTTATTGCCTGCGAAAGCATTACTACTATGACTGGGAAAGGACATAGAAATAGGAGATTTATTTGCCTGAAATAGGAAGTTATTGCCTGCGAAAGCATTAAAAGTCGTTTGCTTTACCTTATTAATAAAGTATATTTTGTATGAGTAATCATTGATATAAAGTCTACAGTATATATCATTTGAATTTGTATTCTCAAATTCAGTAAATACGTTCAATATCTTGCATTACTGTAGAAAACAAGAGGCCCAGAGGGCCTGTATCGCTCACCTGGTTTGTAATGCCAAGTAATGTTCTGAATACAGGTTACTTGTTTTTTTTCAGAAGGAATTTTTAATATTAACTCATCTAAATCCCCCTATTGTAGCCCCAACCCCTATCCTGCCCCCAAGGGGGGCCAGAGCCAAAATTACATACACAGTTCTGTTCTGATTCCTCCTTCCCCCTAAGGATGTTTGTGGCCAAATTTGGTTACAATCCATGTAGAACGCTATTGACAAGTAGCGATTCTAATAGGATTTACCTCTATTTCCCCCATATTGGTGGCCCGCCAACCTCCAGCCCCCTTGGGGGCGTCAGAGCCAAAATTTATACAAGTCTGTTCCCCTTCCCAAAAAGGATGATTTGTGGCCAAATTTGGTTTTACAATCCATGCAGAACTCTATGACTAGTAGCGATTTAAAGGATTTACCTCTATTTCCCCTATTGGGCCCCGCATTTAATTCCTCCTGCCCCTGGGGGATCAGAGCCAAAATATTATACAAGTTCTGTTCCCCTTCTCCACCCAAGGATGTTTTATGACCAAAATTTGGTTACAAGAATCCCATGCAGAACTCTAGGACAAAGTAGCTATTTTATAGACATTTTACCTCTATTTCCCCTATTGGGCCCCCACTTCTCCAGCCCCCCGGGGGGGCCAGAGCCAAATTTTATATACAAGATTCTGTTCACACCCTTCCCCCTAGGATGTTTGTGGCCAAATTTGGTTACAATCCATGTCAGAACGCTTATGACAAGTAGCGATTTAATAGGATTTACCTCTATTTCCACTATTGGGCCCCGCCCCTCCAGCCCCAGGGGGGGTCAGAAGCCAAAAATTTATACAACTTCTGTTACCCTTCCCCCAAGGCTGTTTTGTGGCCAAATTTTTGGTTACAATTTATGCTAGAACTCTATGACTAGTAGCGATTTAAAGGATTTAAACCTCTATTTTCCCCTATTGGGCCCCGCCCTTCCTGCCCCCGGGGGACCCGAGCCAGAACTTTATACAAGTTCTCTCCCTTCCTCCAAGGATGTTTGTGCGCCAATTTTGGTGTAAATATTTATGTAGGAAATCTATGGAATTGAAGTAGCGACATTTACAACGGATTACCTCTATTTCCCCTATTGGGGCCTCCGAACCACTACCCTTACTGTCACCGGGGGGAGCGGGGAACTTTTGGCCAAAATTCTCTTATACCAAGTTATGTTCTTCTTCCCCACATGGGAAAAGGGCGCGTCAACAACATTCGCCTTTTATTGGGTCTGCTTTAAGCTATTTCTTCCTGGACCTCATTTGTACTATTCAACGACACATACCAGTGTATATGTAATCCGATGGTCTTAAATATTTATATGTGATGAATCATTCTGTTATCCACGGACATATACAGATAACCAGGACACTAATGTATTTGCTATCTATACACTAACCCGTGACCTACAACCTCAATGTCATATATTAAAGCTCATCAAACCTGCTTGAAGCGGCATGCGTCATTCACGTGAATACAGGTATTTTGTATATATACCTGTACAACAGAGGAGCCGATTCATTTGTGCAGGTGCTTCTCATCCGATAGGGTTGGAAGAGAAAAACAGATCTTCAACGTATCAGAACCTATCATTGAACAAGACTAAATTCAAGTTATACAAGGGGAAACCGCGTATAGGGCATCTTTTTATGCAAATATTGTTCACGTATGTGACGTTTAACGATGTGTTTCTTCAATTTATACTTCAATATTTGGTTTGTGAAATCGAAAAAGATGAATATGAGCCTAACTATTGTGAATCACCTCCTTTAAGTGCTAACATCTCGACTAACCAACGGATAATTCAGTCCGATTACTCTAACCCTTGGACCAGAGTGTCGTGCTAAAATTGAAGTCTTCCGCTTTCACAAATTTCTGATTGCGGTCTTCGGCTTGGTTCCAAGCGGACCAAATGAACACGCAGATTTAAATATATAGAAAACAAAACTTATACACGACATTGAATAGTTGTGACCCTACTAGCGGAGTTACTATTTTCTATTTAGTCACAATTATTAAATGTTTTAGACCAGCTACACATTAATGTAATTGGAAGAAACATGGATATTGTTGCTCTTATACAGCAGAATGGGAAAGTAATAAGTGCGTGTTTATCAAAATTTAAACAAATTATACAAAGATGAATTGCGATATCCTGACCACTGAAAAATCGGAACAACAATTAACCCGGCTGTCCGAACTGAACAAACTAATGACCTTTCACACATACATGTTTATATTTGGATATCTTTGAATCTGTCACAAACAAAATGAGCTGCCATCTTTTCAATACAATACAAACCATTGAATACGAGACTTCGTTCAGTTGGTTGTAGTATTACGTAATTGGTCAGGATGAGGGAGTGTTAACTGTAGGTGGATACAGCAGGGTGGCGATAAGCGGGTACGATACGCTTTTTCACGTGAGATCTGCACAAGAGTTTATGTAGATAATACTTTACCTTGGTTAGCGAAGTTACCTTTAATCATACGATACATTGACTCTCAGATTTAGTATATTGCGTGTTGTAGCCTTTGCTTTCAGTATCATTACGTTTCATAGGCGTTCAGAACCTATTTAAAATAGTGATACAGGTATTTTGCTTATGGCTTTATTTTTACATTTGCATAGCGCATTGTTCACTATATACGAAAACTACTTTTCGAGTCTAATTTTCCAACAACTGGCATGCTAACAATGAAAATTTTTGAACTTGCGTCACGATGAATATTGTTTCTACTGCATCGTAGGGACTACTTCAAAAAAACACACAACATGGCTTGTTCACATATGAAGGCACATCACCATGTAGTGTTGTTTTTATAGTAGTTTTGGAAGAAATGATACAAAATTAATTAATTATATAATTTTTATGATCTCATTTTTTTAAAATTAAAAATTGTATTTAAATCAGGAACGGGGAATATGTATACCAACATGCAGGGCCTTTAACTTTTGTTTAAAATGATGGATGATGTCAAAATGTAAACATTACATCTGTGTCTTTTTCTAACGATCGAAACTTTTGGGTGATCGCGCATGGGATCCTGTGAAAGCAGGTCAGTTATATCAATATCCTCTAGTCTTTGTTATTAAGAACTTTAAATAATGTGTATTATAAAACATGCATTATTAATACGCCACGTGTTAGACAACAAAACGACAGTTTCACCTACAAAAACAATTGACTCAATGAACAACATAGAAGGTTATTCCCTATATATGTGAATCTACCGTGAGAAAATCACACCGGCCTCCCAAGGATGTAAAATCGTCAAGTCAGACAACAATCTGCGAAAACACATTGAGCAACTTGAACACCGGTGTTTTCGGACAACTTCGGCAAACCACAAGCACGTCACTTGTCCACCTGCTGTCACATACGGTCAGTGAGTTACGCGCGCGAGCGAGCTTGGATCTTTCCCCTGCTAAAATTTTTCCGGTAATCTACGAAGATATAAACATTTTTCGAAGATTCACCTGGAAATTGCTTCGAGGATGTCGCGATTGTTCACAACAGAAGCAGGCGAAATGTGGCCCGTATTACCAAATACTTTAATGTAATAACGCTATATTATTAACGTTTTACTAAGGATTAATTAGACGATATTTAATATATGATCTATAAATACAAAAGTATCTAGCGAAAATATAAAAAAAATTTATTTTTATTTTTTTTTGTTTTGTTTTCCGCGAGTGAGAGAGAGCCGAGTTTACGACTAAAAATATCAAAACTTTTTTGTCGACGCGGATGAATAATTTCTAACCTATGTGATGAGTCATCTGATAGAAGAAGGGCGTGGAAGGGATGCAGACATTTTGTAATAATTAGCGCTTCCCAGCGAGAGAGTAAATATACGTTTATATTGCATGGAATAGAAAATAAAAGTAATGTGGGTGTCAAAAATATACGGGTGGGGATTTCGCTTTTACGTTTAACCATTATTAGGCTTAATGGAGCCAATTCCCTCTAAGAAAACGCGTCTATAGAATATTTAGAATTATATTCTAAGAGGAAGTGCTCCCATATCATTGCATGGATTAGCGACTAAAAATGCGAAAACCAATCCTATATATATCGAAAAAAACTTCTTAGGTGTACTTGAAATATATGTAGGTTGATTAAAAAGTGTGTATAGCATTCAGGCCTAACAACCTGTAAGTAAACTGTGTTGTATCCATTATTTATGAATTTTTATAACAACGAAAAATTCCAGTTTAATCGTCCTCATATCACACACAGTTCACATATTTCAATCACCAAATAAACCATGCCATTCACTTTTGACGATGGTAGTGTACGAGAATTGCTGATTTGACTGGCGACTCGATATCAAAAAGCGCATTCACATCGAGTTATGTTTGCCCCTGTCCGGAAAATAAGCGGGCTGATTAGTTTATATTTCAGGAAGAATTCTGATGGGGTTGCATCAATTTCATGAACTAGAGTAGTGCTGAGCGTGTGGATTAATTTTGTTCAAACTTTCAGTAAGTTCTTTCACGAATCATAAATGTGCAATCAGATGTTCCACATAGCGGAGCATATCTGTATATATTTCCTTTTATTCCGAATTTATTGATGCTGATCGATTTACGTCATTTGGACCTTCAACAAATCCTACAGATTGTATTGTGATTAAAAAACCCTACGTTGCAGATATTCCTGGGCTGACCGTATCTTTCGTGATTGAACATATCTACTTATCTGTCTACGTCAGTGATGACATTGTAATGATCAGTTGTAACCGTTAAGAATTCAAGTACCTACTCTAGTGTTTATCAACACTTGCTAAAATTCAACATCTCCTGACTTTGTGGTGCGGGGCGGGTGATACGACCTCCTTTTAAGTGTTCTGCACAACGAACCACTTAAAAATAAAAAAAAATCGAATTTAATAGAGGTTAAGAATCTCCTCCAATACACAAAAGAAATAAATACCCATTGTGACTGTGATTTATATCAATGCTCAATTTAAAAACAAAGAGCGATGATTGTGTAAAAAAAAGATCTTAAACAAGCGAAGCATATAATAAGATATTATTGTTTTTTTCCCTCCAACAAAGTAAACCCTCACCAACACCACACAACACATCAACTACGCGTTTACTACAAACAACACCATCAACTATACTACCAACTCAACACCATCAACTACCTACCAACACTAACACCCTCACCCTACCTACCACGCGCAACACCATCAACTACCTACCACACAATACCTATCACTACCTACCACACAACACCTCAACTAACCTAGCCCTACCACACAACACCGGCATCAACTACCTACCACACAACACATCAACTACCTACGTCCTAAACAACACCTCAACTACCTACCACTATCTAACCACCACGTCAACTACCACTTACGACAACAATCCTCAACTACATACCAAAGCAACACTGCACTCACTACCTACCAACACAACACCTCAACTACCTACCACACAACAACATCAACAAGTGACCTACCACAACAACACCATCAACTACCTACCACACCAACACCGCTCAACTACCTACCACACAACACCTCAACTACCTACCTTACAACACATCACTACCTACCACGACAACACACCTCAACTACCTACCACACGAACACCTCAACTTACCAACCCAACAACACCTCAACTAGCCTATCTCACAGCAAACACCATCAACAAACCTACACATAACAACACCGTCGTACTCTTACTCTACTCACTACAACTATATCAACTACCTACCTCACACAAGCACCTGCAAGCTACCTACCAACACAACACCTCAACTACCTACCATACCAACACCTCCTTTACTACCTACCATACAACAACTCAACGCTCTCCAACCGACACTACCACATACTTACCTACCACACAACACCGTAACCTACCTAATCAATCAACAACCTCCAACTACCTACCACAACAACACCCTCAACTACCTACCACACAACAACCTTAACTACCTTACCATACAAGCACCTGCAACTTACAATAACCCGCACAACTATCAACTACCTACAACACATCAACCTGCCACTATACCTACCACACAACACCTCAACTAACTATCCACATAACACCCTCAACTACCCAACCACCAACACCTGTCAACTACTACCCAACTACGTACACAGTGCGCACCAACTACCACACTACACCTCAACTACCATACGCGCGTACACCACCTCAAACTAACCTACCCACCATAACACCTCAACTACGTACCACACAACACATCAACTACTTACCACACAACACATCAACTACCTACCACACAACAAACTACCTACCACACAACACCTCACCTACCTACCACACAACACCTCAACCTACCTACCACACAACACCTCAACCTACCTACCACACATCACCTCAACTACCTACCACACATCACACATCAACTACCTACCACACAAACACCTCAACTACCTTACCAAACAACACTTCAACTACCTACCAAACAACACCTCAACTACCTACCCACACAACCACGGTGCTCAACTACCAACACACCTCAACTACCTACCACACAACATATCAACTACCTACATCACAACAACACCTCAACTACCTACTACCTACCACACAACAACTACCTACCAAACACACCTCAACTACCTGAACCTATAACAACAACACAAAACACCTACCTACCTGACAACATTTACCACATGGTTTTACCAAACGTGGGGTACAACACGCACATCAAACTACCACAAACACTAACACACAAATCACGCAACAATCAAGTAACGAATCTTGATTGGTAACAGGCCTATACTTGGGACGAAATAGTTTGAAAAAAGCTGCCCCGAATCATTTCGTTTATCGTCGTTGCATCACGGTCCACATGTGCCATACAAAAACCCCTTAAAAAAAATCTTGAATGTGTTACTGTGACGAAATGGCTCACCAATTGAAAAACTAGTCAATGTGTAGAAAATAGTATTTTGAGCTGACGGACTTCGTGGTCACAGTTCATCCGGGACGATGACCCCTTATGGGAAAGTTGTCAGAAACCTTTATTGAACGGAGTGGTTATAAGGATCTGTAATTTTAATCAGATTAGGTCCATGCCAATGTGTTAGAGCATGATGTTAAAGCATCCTCAATACTCCAGGGGTTCGGATCACTATTACCTGTACGATCTCTATAACCCTGGACTATATCTCGTAGTAAAAACTGAAGGCGAACAGAACAGAACAGGTAATATTGTCATTTAGATTCAAAACAGCCCGGGTTTTATAACAGTACAGTGTGGTTGACTGCGTGGCTTTGAAGTTTGTGCGTCGTTCTCTCTGTAGTCTTCAAAGGAAATATTTGCTGGCCTGTGATTGGTTCATATTTTTTTCCTCTAAGCTGCCTTCAGTTTTACTATGAGATACTCTATTGGTGTAGGGAACGTAAGTGGTCGGAACCCCGGAGTATCGAGGATGGTTGTAAAGAGTTACCTGGCAAGTTCAATCGGATGAGACTACTTGTGTCAAAAGTGAACACAAAAACCATTTCACATGGTTTTTACGTGGGGTACCCACGCACTAACACACTAACACGCATCAAATCGAGGTGATTGGACGGGAATAGGAAGCTAAGCTTTCGAACTCATTGGGACCTGTTGTTTTCAATAACGACGTAGACATTATTGAAATTTACACACAATTCTACTCAATTTTTTTGTTATTGATGCAGATATACAAATAATTGGAAGGTGTAGAAAACAAATCTTTCAACACATCAACACGTCGCGTAGTGAAACACACGCACACAGAACCAACACATAGTGTACTGAAACACACCGCACACAGAACCAACACGTCGCGTAGTGAAACACACGCACACAGAACCAACACATCGCGTAGTGAAACACACGCACACAGAACCAACACGTCGCGTAGTGAAACACACGCACACAGAACCAACACATCGCGTAGTGAAACACACACACCCTGAACCAACACGTCGCGTACGTAGTGAAACACACGCACACAGAACCAACACGTCGCGTAGTGAAACACACGCACACAGAACCAACACGTCGCGTAGTGAAACACACGCACACAGAACCAACACGTCGCGTAGTGAAACACACGCACACAGAACCAACACGTCGCGTAGTGAAACACACGCACACAGAACCAACACGTCGCGTAGTGAAACACACGCACACAGAACCAACACATCGCGTAGTGAAACACACACACCTGAACAAACACGTCGCGTACGTAGTGAAACACACGCACACAGAACCAACACGTCGCGTAGTGAAACACACGCACACAGAACCAACACATCGCGTAGTGAAACACACGCACACAGAACCAACACGTCGCGTAGTGAAACACACGAACAGCACGCAGAAACCCACGAACCAACACGTCGCGTAGTGAAACATTCGAGGGAATTCGTTATATACCCACCGAGTTGATATCTGTAGTAGACAAGTCCAGCGCTTTTACATATATCCGATTTCACTTTGAAAACATGGCTACGTGAAAGTAGGAATGTCCTTAAATGTCTTAAATTTGAGGAAACAAGTGATTATATTTATAGCCCGCCTGTACGTTCAATATGAGCGAAATCAACTGAACATCAATAAGCTTCAAGCTGGTCTTATATATGTGAAAGTTTTTATGAGGTACATGTACTTCCAAGTTAAATTCAAAATGAATTTATTCAAGGATTGAAGTCAGTATTGTTTTTTTTTACTTTGATCGGGATATGAAAGAAATTTTGTCTGCAAACTGTTTGAATAAAAGATTCTCAAAAACATTTGCTAGAAAGCCAGATTTAGTATAAAAACAAACAAAAACTAATTAAAGAGGTATGAAAAAAGAATTGACCAATCAAAGAGCCAGATTTAGTATGAAAACAAAGAAAACAGAATTATTGTCCAATAAATATTCTTCAAACATCCCTTTAAAATATATTATTACCGAGAATGTAAAGATAATCTTAAGTTTTCCTGTTATATACAGTAAAAAGTAAAAACCATTTAACATGAACTGCAAGGGACCAGGTCGACAGTTCAAATTAGAAGTAGGCATATGTACAGGTCACAAGATTTGACAAACCTTGCATGTCAATAATGTTTTAATTATTGTTTTCAAACATTAAATATATATGAGGATGATGTTCATTCGTTTTGTTTAAATGTGTGTTCTACAAAATTGCACATCGTAAAAATTAATTGATTTAAATAGATTTTTATTTTAATTAGATATACTGAGTAATGATTACATATACACAACGGAGCCCGAAATGGATTTTTGAATATTGAAGAGATTGTATTTAGTGAATTGATAAGATAGTTGTTTTATGCTATGGAGATATAACAGAAGATTCTGAGTGTACTAAAATCACAAACTGTTTGACGGTTTATTTAGAATACATGTGTTATTTTTGTGTTTGTTTCTCCATATCATTGATAATATAATTTAAGTTAATCCTTAATTATTGTACAGAATCGGTTATAAACCGGAATGCGAAATGAGCACAACTAGACCGAGATTACCTGCCTTAGAACCATTTCTCTCCGCTAGGGTGAATTTATCAATTCGGAGCGAAGCCTAGCGGGGGAATAGAAAAACCTAGAAAAAAAAGCAGGCAATCCAGGGGATACGATAAGTTCCGCCAGTGCTAGATACTGAGTTTCGGAACAACATCTAGCAAGCAGAACGACCGGATTTAGGCTACATTGGACGAACAGAAATCAAAGTTAAAACAATCGCCCGTTTTGTCAAACTGAGAAAATGAAGGTAAATGAAGTTAATTTCACGATTCACTATTCATTTATATATGTTGAAAAGCAGTTATAGATGTGAGTTCAAGAAGCAATATTTCAAATCTAGAATGTCTTGAAATACGGTGAAGGTAAGGGTGCGCGCCTAGACTCACCAGAATAGTGCTCGGACTTGGACAGTGCTCGAACACTTCTTTTGTTTTTTACTTATCATTTCTAAAATTATTCTATTGTTTTGTTCATAATGCAAGATGATTGTGATTTGTATTGACACTTTTCTTCCGCCAATAAGAAAAATTCTCTAACCTGTTCCGTAATTTGAATATGAGCAGACGACATCTCTGACAGCAAATCACATTCACTTTGTTTTTGTCGAATATGGATAGGTTGTGGATTTAGAAAATATTGTTTTGAGAAATAGAATCTAAAAAGATCAAAATAGGAAGAAAACTTTTTAGAAATACAACATTTATTTTTTATTTGGAGTGTTCGAGGACTGGTCGCTTCTTACACAGTTTCCGTCATTTTGACAGTGGTCTTTGACTCGCTGTCGTAAACAAGCCAACACGTGAACTTGATTTTAATTTTGTTGAATATATTCGCCTTAAGTCTTTAAGTTAAAATAACGCAAACTTCAATCATTGCTTACTATTTTAATTAAACAGTATAAAGCCGTTTTTTAGTCTAAGAAATTGGCTGGTAGCCTGTAGTATCAATTCAGTAAAAAAAAACCTGGAGAATATGGTTACTAAATTAAACTGCTTAAAGGCACACTATACGTAACGTTTCAGTTTTTTTGTAATCACAAATATTTACAAGAAAATTACCACGTTCTCTCTGCATAAAATAATGACTAAAGCAAGGAAAAATGTTACTGAGACCAACTGTGAAGTTTTCGGGAAAAACAGAAACAAACATATTAGCGTTAAAATAAACTACGAATCTATCGACTATATTAACCTGATTTACTCTAAATATTTTAAAGTAGGCCGAAAGATTGCGAGAAATTCTTCTGGAGAAGTAAGTTACAATTAAAGATAAAATAATGTTAAAATAAGTGTTATTTGGCTTCACTATTATGTACATTTTGTAGTGGGATTGGACTGGGTCGATCATCGGTGACCAGCTTCATGTAGCTCAGCAGTAGAACATTCGGCTTGATTAGTTTATATATTAGAATTGACAAGGAAATGTAAATATTAAGCTTTAATTTCATCGGGGTATGAAAGAAACGAGATTTATTTCATAACCCGATGAAATTAAATAATAGTAATATGCATGCTGATACAATTTATTTTCCAGACAGCTTGATAAAATAAAATACTTTTAAACGTCGGATTTCTTTGATTTTCCAAGGGATCATCCCAGATGATTTGTTTTTCCAAATCAATACGCAACGTCAATGTTTCTATTGTGACGTCACGATTACGTCGGGTTTTCGTGCCATTCTCGGTTTTTTTCATTATGGTATGCAAAAAAGGTATTGGCCAATCGGAAAGCCAGATTTGGTATGAAAAGAAAAAAACATATTTTGTGGACCTAATAACGCTTCGGTAATTGTCGGTGCGGCAAAGACGACTGTTCGAAAGATGGCAGGTTTATTTACAAGACGATTTTCGACTGCTCAATATCAAAGGTTTATCTGCACGGACTAATGTTAAAATATACGTCTATCATATTTATTCTAGGTGATTGGTACAATGTTCGATCATTGTATATGTTTGTGATTACAAAAAAAAACTGAAAAGTTAGGTATAATGTGCCTTTAATGCCTTCATAAAAAGTAATTATAATTGGCACAGCATATCTTTCTAATTATCATAACAATATTCAATTTTGGGATGTCCTGAGATTATCCTTAGATAATGCCAAGAACATTTCAAGTAATGCTATTTTATTGGGAGATCTTAATGTAGATATGCTTAGTGTTCCTCAAAATCATGTATTTGTGGATATCATAAACACTCATGATATGAAAAATGTTATTAGTGAACCTACACGAATAGGTGAAACTAGATCAAGTTTGTTAGACCCTATTTTGTTATCAGATTCCTTACACTGCATAGATTCGTCTGTTATTGAATCGGACAAATTGTATACTGATCATGAAGCCTGTATTGCTTATGTCTCAATTCCGTTTAAAACAAAACCCGTATTCAAAAGAAAAGTGTGGTTATACAATAAAGGTAATTTTCAACTATTCAATAACTTGATTAGGGATTATGATTGGAACGCTCTTTTTGAAAACTGTAATTCAGTACATTTTGCTTGTGATAATTTTACAAAAGTTTTTCTTGAATTTGCAAATACATGTATACCCAGTAAAGAAGTAACTGTCAGGCCTTATGATAAACCTTGGATGAACTCTGAGTTAAGAAAAAACATGAGATTAAGAGACAGGTTAAGGAAATTAGCAATAGCGTCTAAGAGTCCTAGAGATATAGCAAATTTCAAAACTCAGCGAAACAAGGTAAATAATATGAAAAAGATATGCAAAAATGACAATTTACGATATTGTAGGTGAAGTAATTGATCACGATTATAAAGGAGACCCCGGAAATTATTGGAAATTGGTAAAGAAACTTCTAGGTAGTTCAGGAACTACTAAGTCTATCCCCACTCTTATAGATCCAAACACTGGTCAGTTATCTGCTGATGATAAAGATAAAGCAGATTTACTAAATAATTATTTCTGTAGTATTACCCATATAAATGATAATAATGCCGAACCTCCACTCTTAGAAACAAAAACTAATGGTAATTTTAATTCTTTGATTATAGATGCTAATGAGGTTTGTGATGTTTTAAAAAATCTAAAACTTGGTAAAGCATCAGGTGATGATGGAATCAGTCATCATATGCTTAAATACACTGCTGACACTGTTTGCAAACCTTTAGAAATTCTCTTTAATCTATCCCTATCGTCTTGTGTTTTCCCTGATATGTGGAAACTTGCTAAAGTAATGCCACTTTTTAAAAAGGGAGATAAACACTCCATTTCTAACTATCGACCTATATCTCTTCTTTCAACTGTTGGAAAAGTATTTGAAAGGGTAGTTTATAAGCATATTTATAATTATTTCCTTGAAAATTCGTTATTTTTCATGTTCCAATCGGGCTTTATGCAGGGACATTCAACAGTATACCAATTGATAGAAATTTTTCATAACATTTGTATGAATCTGGAAGAAAAAAAACACACTTGTATGGTTTTTTGTGATATCTCAAAAGCTTTTGACCGGGTATGGCACAAAGGTCTACTTATAAAATTACAATCATATGGTATTTCAGGAAATTTCTTGTTATGGTTAGAAAATTATCTTAGTAATCGACAACAAAAAGTATTTATTAATAATTCATTTTCCGAAATTGGTAGGATTATGGCTGGAGTCCCTCAAGGCTCAATACTTGGTCCACTTCTTTTTGTTATCTTCATAAACGATATTGCTGATGAGCTTGAATCTTCTACTCGTCTTTTTGCGGACGATACAGATTTATTAAAATCCTCATCATCATGTAGAGACATTGAACATGCACTTAACAGCGATTTAGAAAAGATAAATAGGTGGGCAAAAAGATGGCTGGTTTCTTTTAATCCCAATAAGACTGAAGTGCTCTTCATTTCAAACTTGAATGACATTGATGCAGATTTAGATTTGATTTTCGATGGTAACTTTCTAGATTTTAGTCAATTTCATAGACACCTTGGGGTAACTCTTAATTCAAATGCCAATTGGTCTGATCATGTCAATGAAATCTACAAATCTGTTATGAAGAAAATATGCTAAAGCGTGATACCCTTTTACAGATTTATAAGTCATTTATACTACCGATTTTAGAATATGGTTGTGAAGTTTGGGATGGTTGTTTCACAATTGATTCAGATAAGTTAGAAAGGGCACAAAGGGAAGCAGCAAGAATAATTACGGGTTTGCCATCATTTGCAAAAAACGAATCTCTTTATAGTGAATCAGGTTTGGAATTACTGAGTGATAGGAGAGCTAAAAGAAAACTTAAATTATTACATAAGATGAAAACTCATGATACTCCTAACTTTCTTTCGAATCTATTACCTCCCACAGTTGGTGAAAATAATCAATATGCTCTAAGAAACAATAACGACTTTTGTATTCCAAACTTGCGACCCTCCTCCACTCTCAGGTCTTTCTTACCTTCTACGTTAAGAAACTGGAATAATTTAGATAATGATATTAAGTCATTACCCATTTCTTCTTTTAAGATTGCACTTTCCCAACAAATAGTCTCTCATCGACCAATTTATTTTAGCCATGGTGACAGAAATTAAATATTTTTCACACCAGATTGAGGCACAAATGTAGCACTCTAAATGACGATCTTTTCCGTTCAAATATAGTCGAACATTCTCGTTGTACAAACTGTGGAAATCATTGTGAAAATGCTTATCATTATTTCTTAGAATGTCCAAATTATATAGATGCCCGTACAAAGTTAATTAGCGAAATTAATGAGCAAAATCTGGAAATACACCTTAATTTGCTGCTTTTTGGTGATGAAAATTTGGCTTTGGAGGTAAATTGTAAAATTTTTGAACATGTGCAATCGTATATTAGGTCCAGTGGAAGATTCTGAACATACATATAAGCTTTAAACATACAACAGCTTTTACTACACAATTATTATTAAATTTATTTAAAGTAATATTATTTGATTTGTTTAATCTGTATAAGATATCTAAGTCATCATGTATAATATGTTAATTGTGTTATAATGATAGGAGACGGCTGTTTAAGTTGGAATAACTTGTGCCTGATCCTTTTGTGTTTTACAATAAAATATGTTTAAAGTAAGTAAAGTATAAAAGTTCGTAGTATAACTTTCGCGCTACATCGGATCTCATGACGTCACGGAAAAAGAGCAATTTAAAATAGAGAACGTTTGCACCAAAATCCATCACTCGGTGCTTTACTTCAGTGTATCCACCTTTTACAGTATGCATTAGGTAACGTAAATACGGATATTCATTGAAAGTTACTTTTATATTTTATATATGTTTATTACAGAAATATGACGTTATATTCATAAGAAAATCTGTGAACGGTAATAACACGTGTTAGGATAATACGATTTTACACGTTTTAGATACTACATAAATGGGTTTTTAAAAACAACACTGAAAATACACACAGCAAATCCGTTTTATTACACTTATGATGGATCTGAGTTGTCTACAAAAAAAAGAGAGCAATTTCAAATGAGCGAGTACCTAAAAGCTGACAGTCGGAAGTGACCCGATTTGTTGATGCGCAGACTTACAGGGCGCACACAATTACATTTTTTGTACCGACACACGTTAAAGCCGCATAATCCGTATCTTTCAGGGTCCATAAAACAAAAAATGACAAGATATGGTGTAATAGCCCTAAAAAGTTATGAACTTTCCCCAAATTACAAGTCTAGAAAGTTAAGAGGTCCTAAGATATAAATGGGCGGTCCGACAGAAAATCAAAAGTTAACGCCTCCAAAGCTTAGAAATGCTACTTTGCGCATGTCCGGAAATAAAAGTTGTTTACCGCAATGGAGCGAGCTCTGCAGTGAAAGCTCACCGGCTTAGAATCAACTACTGATTCGAAGGGAATAAGGAGATTACTTAAACTAAACAATGTTGTGAATTGCTGAGAATATTATATGGAAACGAATTCGAGCTGTGACAACAACTATGATTTGTGAATGATCTACCGAAACCACATAAACTGACTTCTCTTCGTCTCTATAAGGTGAGTGGGGCCCCGAAGGGGTAACAGTTATATTCTATAAGTGTTTGGTCGCTTTTTTAAATTGGTACCATAGCAAAATAGAGATTAGAAATCAGGAAAAGTGTTGATAAATTGGGGAACATATAACAGATTTAATCTTGGATTACAACAGAAGCATACATAGAGTCGTATTATACGCGTTTCCTTAAAGATGATCACTTTCTTCAGCGTTATACTTCGATATACATGTAGCTACTGTTACAGCGTCAGGAGTGTGGTATCTTTTCCTATATCTATTTGTGTATTTAGATAGGATAACGAGTACGTGACTAAGTAACTGTAAGTCAAAAAATACAATCTTACACACACAGGCACTGGCGAAGTAAGTTTGAAAGTGGCTTCTTTAATACAGTAACATCCATAGCATCCTTTATGCTATGGATATTACTGTATTAAAGAAGCCACTTTCAAACTTACCTCGCCAGTGCTATCTGCTGGTCTTAATTATATAAAATTCACACCAATACATCAAAAGTGGTGTAAGTAAAGAATAGTAATTGACATTTTACAAGATATATTTTATGTCCAATACATTAAGGCTATTCTGGCACTAATTAGTACCATTATTCTTCACATGAAAATGCCTAGACCCCTGTAATTCAAGAAATGACTAACTTAGTATCTAGTGAGGTTTGATTTTGATAAACCTGTGTTCAAAAGATGTGTAATTGTTATAAATTTGTGTTTGACAGAAAACAATTGGAACTACATGTAGTTTGTTTAACGTATAGGCTTACACTGAAAGATTATGTACATGCATGTATACAGTATTTATCTCTGTACATAACTGAAATTTACTCCATATTTTCTTTATAGAATGTATGGGACATTCAACCAGATGACAGAAGTGCAAGATGTGATGGCAGCTCGGCCACGTTAAAGCCGCATAATCCGTATCTTTCAGGGTCCATAAAACAAAAAATGACAAGATATGGTGTAATAGCCCTAAAAAGTTATGAACTTTCCCCAAATTACAAGTCTAGAAAGTTAAGAGGTCCTAAGATATAAATGGGCGGTCCGACAGAAAATCAAAAGTTAACGCCTCCAAAGCTTAGAAATGCTACTTTGCGCATGTCCGGAAATAAAAGTTGTTTACCGCAATGGCGCGAGCTCTGCAGTGAAAGCTCACCGGCTTAGAATCAACTACTGATTCGAAGGGAATAAGGAGATTACTTAAACTAAACAATGTTGTGAATTGCTGAGAATATTATATGGAAACGAATTCGAGCTGTGACAACAACTATGATTTGTGAATGATCTACCGAAACCACATAAACTGACTTCTCTTCGTCTCTATAAGGTGAGTGGGGCCCCGAAGGGGTAACAGTTATATTCTATAAGTGTTTGGTCGCTTTTTTAAATTGGTACCATAGCAAAATAGAGATTAGAAATCAGGAAAAGTGTTGATAAATTGGGGAACATATAACAGATTTAATCTTGGATTACAACAGAAGCATACATAGAGTCGTATTATACGCGTTTCCTTAAAGATGATCACTTTCTTCAGCGTTATACTTCGATATACATGTAGCTACTGTTACAGCGTCAGGAGTGTGGTGTCTTTTCCTATATCTATTTGTGTATTTAGATAGGATAACGAGTACGTGACTAAGTAACTGTAAGTCAAAAAATACAATCTTACACACACAGGCACTGGCGAAGTAAGTTTGAAAGTGGCTTCTTTAATACAGTAACATCCATAGCATCCTTTATGCTATGGATATTACTGTATTAAAGAAGCCACTTTCAAACTTACCTCGCCAGTGCTATCTGCTGGTCTTAATTATATAAAATTCACACCAATACATCAAAAGTGGTGTAAGTAAAGAATAGTAATTGACATTTTACAAGATATTTTATGTCCAATACATTAAGGCTATTCTGGCACTAATTAGTACCATTATTCTTCACATGAAAATGCCTAGACCCCTGTAATTCAAGAAATGACTAACTTAGTATCTAGTGAGGTTTGATTTTGATAAACCTGTGTTCAAAAGATGTGTAATTGTTATAAATTTGTGTTTGACAGAAAACAATTGGAACTACATGTAGTTTGTTTAACGTATAGGCTTACACTGAAAGATTATGTACATGCATGTATACAGTATTTATCTCTGTACATAACTGAAATTTACTCCATATTTTCTTTATAGAATGTATGGGACATTCAACCAGATGACAGAAGTGCAAGATGTGATGGCAGCTCGGCCAGAAATAAAAGGGCAAAACAACTACATGCATCTATGAGATCAAAACTGACAGTAAAAAAATAAAGTCTGTTTGTAATGTACCCATTATGAACCAGAAAGAAATTATTTTCAAGAAGGAAGGACAGATTCAGACTTGAAGTACAGACCTCGAATAATTCTTTACTATTATCACCAGGATATTTTTAAATAATTTATTTCTTCTTCAATCTTCACACAAACGAAAAAAGGAATAATAATGATTATTGCATGTTTACATACTTAGTATGTATAACTTTTGAATAATTTATGAACAATAAACCAATTAAAATAATATATGTCATTTGTCTGAGTTGTTTAATTATGTAGTGTTCATTTTAGAAATGTTCAAATACAGAAAATAAATAGCAAACAAGACTGGAGCTAGATCAAAGGTTATTTGGGTGAAAAGTCAGTGTCAAATCTTAAGATTTAGGCTCCATAGATATACATATAAATATTGTCTATTTCATTATTTATCAATACCATTATTTATATATCTGGTATATTTTGTACAATTTATTATCTTATCTAGTACGATGTATGGTATCACAACACTTATTTTATACGAAGTTTAAATACCGTTTCCACAAAAATCCCTCCGGTGGCCCCCGGAAATTAGGCAAAGCATACAATGTAGTCAACCGATCGCCGTATTGTAAATACTCAAAATGAGCGAATGGAAGTATTGTGTACACGACGATAATGTATATATATTGTTCTGAGGGACTCTTTAACTTCATCACATAACAAAACATTCACTTGTTCATGATAAGTAACAAGCTCTTCCGTAGAAGTTTCTGCTAACATGAACGACACACTTTTGACTGGGCACGCCATTTCGTTTGGTCTGGAAAGTCATGTGATCGTCTACGCATTGAAAATGCATATTCAAACACTCTGGATATCGAATTTTTAATCATTAATTTCTTTTGAACTCGGGACTTTTTGGGTGTGTAATTAGGGGAAAGTTGATAACTTTTTGTAATATATGTACCCTAATTTTCTTTTGCTTATTTACGGACCCTGAAAGATACGGATTATGCGGCTTTAAAGTTGAACTGTAACTTAACTGCCTAAATTGTGGAACAACTATACATAAGTATAACTGCTTATGTTAGCAGTTCACTTTGACATGGAAGACTTTTTATGAGGTTTAGTATTAAGGATGTACTCCTCTGAGAAGTCAAAATTTTCTTGTATTAAACTTTTTTTCTCATATAAATTTTTGGAAAGAGGAGTTCATACCATGAAAGAAAATGGAAGAAAAAACATATGTCCGTGTGCTCGTTTTTGAGTTATTGTCACTCAAAGATACCAAAATGACAAAATAGTGGATTTTATTGGAATTTCGCCGTTTTGACCACATACACTAGAATTTAAAGCCATAATTTCCTAATGAGGTGTTTGATATGTATGGATGTTTGTAGAATTTATTTTCCAATAGTCTTCATTAAAAATATATCAGTTATGATTAATAAGAGTCATATTTTTTCTCAAAATAACAACATATGCTACCCCTACCCCTTAATTTTGAGCTCCAAAATGCACCATTTTCAGCCATTTTTGTCAAATTTAATACTTTATAGAAAAAGTTCTAGTATTAAACTTTTGTCAATAGTTTGCATATCAATAGGGAAAGGGTTGTTTTTTTTTTAAATCAGGCAGAAAAATGGGGGGTCCGTGTGCTTACTTTTTTGCCCCATTTAAATATATGTTATTTTTCAATATTTTTGACTAAAAAATAAAAGTGCTCAAATTACCATTAAATGTAAAAATAAAGTGACAAAAGTGTATCATTTCACACATTAATGTTCAATATTTTAATTAACATGAACCCAGTGAAGATTTACAGCAAAAATTAACTCGATACAACTGAAAATGCTGACGCGGTGATGATTTAAGTAAAAACAATTTAAGTAAAAAATGGGAAAACAATGGCTCTTCTCAAAGCCAAAAAAGACACAATTTCAAAATGGCCGCCAAATGAGCCATTTCTAAAAATCGCTGTGTAAAAAAATCTACTAAAAATAGAAATGTAATTTTTTGACAAAATTTGCTACAGACCAAATGCTACAGATATTGATAAATCGTATTTGAAAATCTCATAACGTTTATGATCTATGTCGAAACGAGACTTTAACGGGACTGAAACCACAGAGGAATACATCCTTAAATCCTTTAACAACAGGCGTTTGACTCTATATATTTTTTTTTCTATAGAGCCAAACGCCTGTGCTTGAACAATGTATTTCTGCCAGTCACTGCTGCCTTGATGTTCTGTATCTGACGTTACGTACATTGTATGGAATACCTTTTGCTTGATTTCCGCGACCATTCGCTCATAAAAACGAGGAGTCTGATTAGAAACATTCTCTAATTCAGCTGTAATCTTATTGATAACAGAAAGCTTTGTCCGGAAAAACAGTTTTGTTTGCTGGTTAGGCTGTTTCCGTGCGAGACTTGTAGCCTGTAATTTTCAACTGGATTTTTTTTTCTTCCGTTTATGAACTTCTTCTCTTCTAACTTTGCATATAACGGATTCAATTCCTTCCGTGATGCCTATGCATCGATGTCCATCTGCCTTCCATTTTTTTTTTCTTCTAAAGGACACTCTGGACTAAACACAGATAGAATAAACGATGTTTTGTTATCGATCTGTAATGAAGCCAATACTTAGTTAGCCAAAAGAGTCGTTTTTACTGTTCTATCTCCTACATTACCAACCATTACCTACGCCAATTTTGGTAATATATATATACACAATTAACTATGACGTCATATTTGACCACCAATCGTGAACTTTCGGTATTATAAACGTTCATGTCCCGATGCCGGTGTGATATGAGAGTTTTTTTTAGTTACCCGCAGATGTACACCTTTATAAATGTGCAATGCATATTTCTTCTCAAAAATTAAATCCCGTTTTCTTTTCGATTTAATTGGTGTATATCCAATTCCGGATATTTTGTTGATATGATGTAATTTAGTGCCATTAAAAGTTTGAAATGGAAGGAAACTACTGGTTTTATGTACGTGTGGATAACTAACAATTTAAATGATTACAATATTTTATTACTGATTTACAAATGTATCTTTATCAGGAAATCATACTGTATTTATAGGCGAAGGGAGATAAATAGTAAGTTGTTGTAGATCAAAGAAAATGAAATACTTGGAAATTGTAGATTTCAGATATTTCACCTATATAAGACCTTGAAAGATAGCTTAATCAATGTTCTAGACCAAGTATCTGAATACCGGTAATTTAGGCCTTAATAACTTACATGTTCTTGAGAAGTTATTTGAAGGGCTTCATCTATTTGACCTTGTATGAAAGTCAAGGTCATTTATATAAACAATTTAGTAGCCCTTTATCCCAACGAAGTCTCCAGTACTTTGGTTATTTAGCAAGTCTTGTTTACATACGTGCACTTTAACCTTTTTGACGTCTGTGACCTTGAATTACGGTCAAGGTCATTTAACTCAAAACACTTGGAAGGCATTTATCTCAGCATGCTACACACTCAACATTAGGTCTCTAGGCCTTTTAGTTATTGACAAGAAATTGTTTATAGATTTTAGCCTTTTGACCTCTGTGACCTTGAATTCGTTTATTTGAACAAAATTTATACATTGTAGTTCTCTATTCCAATATGCTGCAATCAAATCATTACCCTCGATACTCCAGGGGTTCTGATCATTAAATATCTCTACACCCATGGGCTATCTCACAGTAAAACTTGAGGCGACAGAACAAGTAATTTATTCCTTTGATGTACATCAAAAAAGTCTTTTAACAGTACACTGTGTTTGACAAACTGTGATTGACTATGTGGCTTTGAGGTTGGGCTTCGCTCTCTCTGTGGTCTTCAAGAGGAAATTTAAATTAAGATTTTTTCTTCTGAGCTGCCTTCTTTTTTACTATGAGATAGTCCAGGGGTGTAGAGATCGTAAGTGATTGGGACCCCTAGAGTATCGAGGATGTCAAATCATTGGGTCTCTACGCATCATAGTTATTGACAAGAAGTTGTTTATAGAGTTATAGAGTTAAGCCTTTTGACCCGTGTGATCTTGAAAGATAAAAATGGACTATGGTGTCAATTTTTCTTGTATATATTTCTAATGGTTTGATCGTACAATAATGCTTAGTAGAGTATATATGATATCTGGAAAGGACCGTGAAAGATTACATTTAAACCAAATCCTATCAAAAGTCGGTTTATAAAGCTTGTATTTATAAAACTTGTAAAGTGACAGATTATTTTTATATTCTATAAAAATACAAGCAGGCAATGACAAACATTATGCATTATACAATGTTGGGTTTTACAATCTTACAACGCTAAGCGCCAATATCTTATATTACTGAGTGTCAATATCTTATATTGTTGAGTTTGAAGACCTCACAATGTTGAATGCCAAGATTTTGCCATAGTGAGTGTCAAGATCTAATAATGCCAAGTATCAAGATATTATAGTGTTGAATGTGAGATCTCACAATGTTGTGTGTTAAAATCTCACAATGCTGTGTGTTAAAATCTCACAATGCTGTGTGTTAAAATCTCACAATGCTGTGTATTAAAATCTCACAATGCTGTGTGTTAAAATCTCACAATGTTGTGTGTTAAATTCTCACAATGTTGTGTGTTAAAATCTCACAATGTTGTGTGTTAAAATCTCACAATGTTGTGTGTTAAAATCTCACAATGCTGTGTGTTAAAATCTCACAATGCTGTGTGTTAAAATCTCACTATGCTGTGTGTTAAAATCTCACAATGCTGTGTGTTAAAATCTCACAATGTTGTGTGTTAAAATCTCACAATGCTGTGTGTTAAAATCTCACAATGCTGTGTGTTAAAATCTCACAATGCTGTGTGTTAAAATCTCACAATGCTGTGTGTTAAAATCTCACAATGCTGTGTGTTAAAATCTCACAATGCTGTGTGTTAAAATCTCACAATGCTGTGTGTTAAAATCTCACAATGCTGTGTGTTAAAATCTCACAATGCTGTGTGTTAAAATCTCACAATGCTGTGTGTTAAAATCTCACAATGCTGTGTGTTAAAATCTCACAATGCTGTGTGTTAAAATCTCACAATGTTGTGTGTTAAAATCTCACAATGCCGTGTGTTAAAATCTCACAATGTTGTGTGTTAAAATCTCACAATGTTGTGTGTTAAAATCTCACAATGTTGTGTGTTAAAATCTCACAATGCTGTGTGTTAAAATCTCACAATGCTGTGTGTTAAAATTTCACAATGCTGTGTGTTAAAATCTCACAATGTTGTGTGTTAAATCTCACAATGTTGTGTGTTAAATCTCACAATGTTGTGTATTAGGGTTCTAGTTTTTAAGGTTCTTAGATTTTAGTTTATGCTCATTACAAGATCCGTATACGTTCTTGTGTTTGCTAATGTAATTTACTCTAATCGTTTCAGGTGTTGATGGAGTAAATACTACATGTATGAAGTGCATTATGATGGAGAATACGGGCCATATCTGGTCGATCATCTGTTAGACGACTATTTTTCTCCTCCGACTGTTTCCCTCCTCCGTGGTGTTTGTTGATTTAGAGTTCCTCCTATGTTACCTCCTGTACTACTGAGGTTATAAAAATAACAGGTATGTAAAACCACTGATAGCATAAATAATACGTTTTAGTTACAGAACGTGATAGCTAATAAAGCAACACAATTATCGTTATGTATGAACTTACTGAAAATAAACGCAAACAGTAATTGCATGCTCAATCACTACAGTTCTAGGTCATTACCAAAGCTCGGTCAATGCCAATGTTTGGTCAGTACAAAAACTTGGTTAAAACCACTGATAGCATCAATAATACATCTTTAGTTACGTATACGGCTAATGAAGCAACACAATTATGTATTAACTGACATAGCCGATTCTCAGTTAATTTACCAATGTGTGGTCACTACCAATGCGTGGTCACTATATTGTCACTACAAATGCGGGGTCACAACCAACGCATGGTCAATACCAATACTTGGACACTACTAATGCTTGGACACTACCAGTGCTCAGTCACTACTAATGCTTGGTCACTACCAATGCTCGGTCACTACTTATGCTTGCCCACTACCAATAATCGTTCACTACCAATGATCGGTCACTACCAATTCTTGGTCACTACCAATGCTTTGTCACTACCAATGCTCGGTCAATACTAATGCTTGGTCACTACCAATGCTCGGTCAATACTAATGCTTGGTCACTACCAATGCTCGGTCAATACTAATGCTTGGTCACTACCAATGCTCGGTCAATACTAATGCTCGGACACTACTAATGTTCAATCACTACCTCATATTTGTAACTGACATAAAACAGTTTGGATGAAGGGCTTTGTTGAATGTCACATTATTCAAACAATTATACTTCAGTATCTTCCGATATTCCGTAAGTTGATATTTAGTTTTGGTATAATAAAGTGCTTCGGTCAAAATAAAAGAGTTGAACGTAATTCAAATCTACAGAATCCAATAAAATGTATAAGCAATAAACGGAGGCCTGATACACGAGTTTGATCTTGTGCAAATAAATGAACTTAACCTTCAATGAAGGTCACGGATATCAACATATTAAAACTTTGAAAATAAATATTTATCCGGCATTTAAGAGACCTACGGACACGATACCTTGACTGACATGCTGGCAATGTATTTATTTTGTTTTAGTTTTGCTGATATAGGCTATTTTGTATGCTAGGTTATCAAATAAGGCAAAATGTCAAATATACCTGATGATATGTATTAATGTAACATGTAATAATTAGATATATCGGCATTCTTGGTTCAATTTTACTTGCATGTAAATATTTACAGACAACAAGGGCAGTTTCGTCTCAATATTCTGCAACTATTCAAAACTTATTTTATCGGAAATGAAAAGACATGTCTCCTAACAATCTCTAATCTAAAATGTTCTTCTTAATTTTTTCAGCTATGTGATATTGAAAGGCTGCACAGCTTTACAAAATGGCTAGCAGATACCCATCTCAAACCGAGACCACCAATTTTGCCCGTCTGTCTCGACTTGTGCTGGATGTCTGTAGCGATATCCTGCGAGATGTTCTGGACACCCACATTCCTCAGCCCGGACTCCATGCCATTCTCAATAGCCAAAAACATAATCTTAGACAGAAGCTTGTAAGCCGCCAGCTGTCGATTCTGTACCCACCTGGCAATGTGTTTCCTGGTACCCTTGAGGACCTTGACTTCAGTCTCCTTTACAGCCTTGTCCGTAACATACAGGGTATCAACATTTCACCTCATATAAAGGGGTGGGGTAGGGAACCAGACGCTGCAGACCGGTCACTGGCAGCCAATATTGACAGGTTGAGGGTCCAAAGGAATGAGGCTCATGGGCACCTAAAAAGAGCCTCTCTGTCCGATACAGACTTCCGTCGTATCTGGGGCATCATCCGTCAGTGTATCTCCGAAATAGAACAAGGCACACTGACAGGACATACATATGTCAGAGAAGTAGACAACCTGCTGAATGTGACTATGGACCCAGATACAGAGAAGGAGTTAATACAGAGACTTCAGGAGCAACAAGTGGAATTTGAGACAATTGTTGAGGGCCTGAAAGGTGAGTTTGTGTAGTAAGATATAATACTATAAAACGAGTACAGGTCTACTGTGCATATTTTGAATAGAATTTTATGAAACTTGGTGCTAATGTTTGATCAATTTCATCATTCAAGGGAAATTAATTAATGCATTTGATATAAACTTTCAAGGCCAGTGCTCTTGATTACATATGAATTACATTGATTGCTGTATATAACATAACCATTATGTGATAACTTAATTACAGTTACACTGGAAACAATGCATTTTCTGATTTATGTGATAATTACTTTTTTGTATGTAAATGGTTATGCAAAAGCTATGTATACAGGAAAGTTAAATGAGACTATGAAGCCATTTTATTTCATTTAAAAAAACTTGTTTGCTTTGTAAAAAATGAAGCGTGGATTCCTGATATCACTATATCCTTTTGATGGCCGTAGCGTATCTATCTATTAACCCCCTTTGCAGACATTGTGAGCTTCATTTTCAAGTTAGAAATATGCAAATGGACTCAAATCATAATGATGATTGCATTTTGTACAGAGAACAGGATATCTACTAAATTCTCTTTATTCAGTTTATCATTGTAGATGTATATATTGTAGCGGTAGTCATATTGTTGCTCATTTAGACTTATTCAAAATCAGTTGTACGCTAATATATAATTGTGCAAAATGAATGTTTTTGTAGAATTAAAGTAAGTTGATGACATGGTGCGGAGTCGGTTATCCAGCAGTCAACTTTTCCATTTAACCATCAGAAACTCAATAATTCTAATAAGGGAAGATATATAAATGAATTCCCTTCACCTACATCCAAGATTACAGGGGTCAAAAAGACTAAAATCTTTGAATGACTTCTTAGCCCTGAGACCTTATCATAGAATAGTTTTTTGCTTGTATTTAGGCCTACTTAGCATGTTCAAACGAATGACCCTGGCCAAGGTCACATGGTATTAACGACTTGTCAATATATTAGAGACCTAGATACCTGATAACGGGCCTGTACATTGTGGCATGCTGACGTCTAATGCTAGCACTTTATTAAATGAATGACCTCGACCTTTAATCAAGATCGAAGAGGGCAAATATGAATTACTTGCCTAAAGTACTAACCTTAGATAGTGGGCATGTACATGCTAGATGAAGCATTTCCAATTCACTCGAATGACTCGGGCCTACTTTCAAGGTTTTGGTTGTTAGATAGATGTCTTCTACTGAAGGATAAAATGACTTAATTGTGGTCAAAGAAATGGTGAGCTTTTTAGCTCATTTGGTCTTTTGTATGTTAAATTAGTATTGTGTTGATACTGTAAACATGATTTAATGTACAATTTCTTTATTTTGTTCTTTTCCTGGCAGCAAATCAAGAATCAATGGCGAGGGACATGAAAGAAATGAAAGGTAAAACATATTGTCAGTGAAGATATCCATAACAGGTTACAATCAAATGATGAAAATGGAGATTACAGGGATTCAAAGTTTGCTACTTTGCTAGTACTGTTTTAGCGGTATTTTTTATTTTA
The DNA here is from genome assembly GCF_041381155.1 of Argopecten irradians. NCBI lineage: Eukaryota > Metazoa > Mollusca > Bivalvia > Pectinida > Pectinidae > Argopecten > Argopecten irradians. The sequence goes on along the minus strand of NC_091146.1, from coordinate 32,195,783 downwards.
CCGCTTTTCTCTACTTTAACGTACATATAGTAATAAATGTATACGTTGACCATTTGTGTAGGTTCCTCTAGGGCCTTTTGTTGTGCATATTGCATTTTGGAACCGATCAGTGAACAAGATGGCCGACAGACCGCCATCTTGGATTTTGATAGTTAAAGTTTGTTACTACTATTTCTCAGAAAGTACTTAAGCTATCTGTCTCAAATTCAATATTCATGCTCTTCTAGGGCCTTAGTTTTGCATATTGCATTTTTGTTTTTGGGACCAACCGGTGAACAAGATGGCCGATAGGTTGCCATCTTGGATTTTGATAATTGAAGTTTGTTACTGCTATTTCTCAGAAAGTAATGAAGGGATCTGTCTCACGTTTCATGTGCAGGTTTCCCTAGGTCCTTAGTTTTGCATTTGCATTTTTGGACAGATAGGTGAACAAGATGGCCGACAGGCCGCCATTTTTTATTAGGTCACCTGAGACGAAGTCTCAAGTGACCTATTCTAATCTCCTTTTGTCCGTCGTGCGTCGTCCGTCGTGCGTCGTGCGTCGTATGTCCGTAAACAATTTACATTTTCGACTTCTTCTCCAAAACCGCTGAAGCAATTTCAATGAAATTTTGCACAAACCTTCTAAGGCATAAGGCCAATCAAAATTGTGAATTATATGGTCCCCAACCCCCAGGGAGCTATGGGAGGGGCCAAAAGGGGTAAAATTGACTAAAATTTCAAAAATCTTCTTCTCCACTCACAGATGTGATGGAATTAAATACTCTTCATAGATAGAAAGGTCCTAAGGTCCTTTACAAAAATTGTGAATTATATGACCCTGGGGTCTCAGGTTTCCCCCTGGGGAGGGGGTTAAGTTTACTATAGTTTATATAGGGAAAACACATTTTTGAGTATTATTTGATCATTTGTAATAGGAAATGAGTCAAATATTGTCAGAATTATCAGTATGAGATGGCCATTGAATCCTATTAACCAATTTTCCATGACTGATCCCCAGGGGCCTTAGGGGCGGGGTCAAAAGGGGTCAAATAGGCTATAATTTCAAAAATCTTCTTCTGAAATTTTGGAACTGATAGAATCACATACTCTTCATAGATGGAAAGGTCTTAAGGTGTTTTATGAAAATTGTGAATTATATGACCCTGGGGTCTCACGTTTCCCCCTGGGAGGGGGTCAAGTTTACTATAGCTTATATAGAGAAAACACATTTATGAGCATTTTTTGCTCAATTTTCATAGGAAATGAGTCAAACTTGTTTAGAATTATTAGCCTGAGATGACATTTTAATATTATATCTATGTTGGTCCTAGTCAACCCCCTCGGGGCAGAGGTGTGGGGCCAAAAGGGGCAAATAGGCTAAAACTTTAAAAATCTTCTTAAATACTGGAAATGGTAGAATCAAATACTCTTCATAGATGGACAGGTCTTAAGGTGTTTTATGAAAATTGTGAATTACATCACCCTTGGGTCTCGGGTTTCCCCCGGGGAGGGGGTTAAGTTTACTGTAGTTTATGTAGGGAAAACACATTTTTGAGCATTATTTAGTCATTATAATAGGAAATTTATAGTCAATTGTTGTCAGAATTATCCCTATGTGATGGCCATTGAATCTTATTACCAAATTTTCCATGACTGATCCCCAGGGGCCTTAGCTATAGGGGCGGGGCCAAAACGGGTCAAATAGGCTAAAACTTCAAAAATCTTCTTCTGAAATTCTGGAACTGGTGGAATCAAATACTCTGCATAGATGGAAAGGTCTTTACAGTCCTTTACAAAAATTGTGAATAATATTACCCTGGGGTCTCATGTTTCCCTTCTGGGGAGGGGGTCAAGTTTACTATAGTTTATATAGGAAAAACACATTTAGGAACATTATTTGCTTAGTTTTCATAGGAAATTAGTCAATCTGGGTTAGAATTATTAGCCTGAGATAGCATTTTAACATCATATCCAAATTGGTCCTGGCTGACCCCCAGGGGCCAGAGGGATGGGGCCAAAAGGGGTCAAAATGGATAACATTTCAAAAATCTTACTTCTGAATTCACAGATTTGATGTAACCAAATAATCTTCATAGATTAAAAAGTCAAATTTATAAAATCACTGACTGACTTCAAGGGCCTGATGGGCAAATATATAGTGTTTATATGCATGTCTTTGTTTCATTCTGTATCTGATATCAGGTGACCGCTAAGGCCCATGGGCCTCTTGTTTTGATAGTTGAAATATGTTACTGCTATTTCTTAGAAAGTACTGAAAGGATCTGTCTCATATTTTTTATATGTAGGTTAATTCCCCTAAACACTAGTTGTGCATATTGCATTTTGGGACCGATCTGTGAACAAGATGGCCGACAGGCTGCCATCTTGGATTTTGTTAGTTGAAGTTTGTTACCGCTATTTCGCAGAAACAACTGAAGCGATCTGTCTCAAATTTTATCAGTATTCAGTATGTAGTCAAAGTTTGAAAAGCAGAGAAAAGATTCCTCTTTCCAATGTCAGGCATAGAAAATTCTTTGGTGTGGGCGTCAAGATCCCTCTGGGATCTCTTGTTAGTTTAGGAATCTGGTATGTTGACAAATATAGTTTATCTTACACAAAGTATTAGGTCAGTTGAGATGAAACATGGCTACCAAAGGACAATCATGAATTAATTAAGGCAAAATAGCATTGTTATTATTTATTGTACCTGTGGGTGTTTAGCTTACATGGGCCGAAGGACAACGGTTTGTTCAATGTCATGGTGTCTGGCCTCGACCAATGCCATCAGTCCTTCCGTCCATCAACCCTCCCCTCAATCTGAGGGGTAGGGGCCATGAGGGTCAATTTGGCTGTTTTCATATAAACAACTTCTTGGGCACTTGTTGTGCATATTAGAACAAGTGCATATTCATTTTATTGACAAGTTGGACAAGTCACAAGCAGCTATGTTGAATTTTGATAGTTGAAGTTTGTTGACGCAATTTCTCACACAATAGTCAATGAATATTTATCAAATGTCAAGCATTGGTTTCCTAGGACCATAGTTGTGCATTTTGAGAGAGATTGGTCATAGGGATGGCGGACAGGCAGCCATCTTGGATTTAGGTAGTTCAAGTTTGTTACAACGTTTTCACAGATAGTACTAAAGTCTCCGTCTCAAATTGCAATCATCTTGGGCACCTAGTTATGTAAATTACATTTTAATAGAACCGGTTAGACAATAAACATGGCTGACAGACAGTCATCTCTGATTTCTGATAGTTTTATATTGCATTTTCATTTAAATTGCATTAATAACACTTCCACAAAATGTACTTAAGAGAGAATCATCAAATAAAACTTGTAGGACCCGTTTGGTCCTTCAGTTTTGAGCAAATCCAATTCACATCATGACGGACAGAGGCCATATTGAATTTAACAATGGAAGTGTCTTGTTGTTATGCAGAATTTATTTCGAGCTTTAGTTTATGTAGATTTATATTTGTTCAATGAAAAGGGACAAGAAGGGAAAATCAGAGATCGTTCTTTACATTGACTGACACAGATCATTCTATGGTGGGTGCTAGGATTCTTCTGGGATCTTTTGTTTCATTGTATTGTCTCTGTTGTGCAACTATAATATATTATTTTTTTTTATTTTGTAGAAATCCCTCCTGAACTTAAACCAATGATAGGTAAGTCATCTCAACATGATTATATCCACTACCTAGACTTCTACACACCCTTGACACAACAATAAGGTCTTTATGATGTATGTCAATCTGATCAACAGTGATGAGGTGGTGTAATGGTCACTCGTCTATCACCAAGCCGGCGGGGTTCCAGCCTGCATGGAGTGAAAATCCGTATTACCTGTCTGATCGGGTGATCATACTGTCCCTCAATCCTCTCACTCTTACACGCCTTGCACACTTGGTCGTAGGTTTTCATTATCAATCGATGTAAATAAGCAAATTTCATAGTTAATATAATCAAAACTAAAACCATGCTCGATATTCCAGGGGTTGCTATCAGTATCGATATATCCACCCCTGGACTTTGTCAAAGAAAAACTGAAGACTGTGTGTTACAACAGATGCGCTGGTAGTTTGGTCCTTTAATGTACAAAATGTGCGTCAAAAGAATCAAATAACGGTACACTGTGAAGTTAGGCATTGTTCTCTGCAAATTCTGCAAAGGAAATATATACAAACATGTAATTGGTCAGGTTTTGTTCCTAGGCCGTCTTCTCAGTTCTTGACATAGTCCATGGGGGAGGTCATTACGACAGTGGTAGTAATAATATTATATATAATGGAATATTGAAAATACACATATAATAAACAAAAGCAACTGTTTTCTATTTTATACAGAAACAACTATTAACAGGATCAAAACCGAAAAAGAAAAGAAATTTCTAAAAACCAAAGCCTTCTACGATGCTGAAGAGAAGCTCCGAATGAACAGAGTTTTAGTGATCCAGGGAAACACTGGGGACGGAAAAACGTCTACAGCATTCCAACTGCTACACTCGTTAACAGAGGAGCAGCAGAGCAGAAAACCACTTCAGCTTCATAAAATTAAGAAATTGGATTTACTGGCTCCAAATTCTAATCTTGTTTGTATTATTGATGACATATTCGGACAGAAAGATATTAGTAAATCAGATGAGGGAGAGTGGAACAAAAGGCTGAAGCATGTAGAAACACTTTTTGTTGATAAACAAAACCAGACAAATATCTTACTTATTACTATTCGAAATGAAATATTTAATGCTTTGACAGAACAGTCTCTAGGGACAGTTTTTACAGAAGAAAATATTGTTGACCTGAGCTCAGACACGTACAAAATCAAAGAAGAAAAACAAGAACTATTAGCAATGTATACACCCAAAAACGTTTCATGGACAGAGAAAGAAATGACAAAAATTCTAGGTTGTGAATTGCATATTGGATTCCCACAATGTTGCCACCTTTTCTCCAAGTCTGATGAATTGCAGAAAAAAGGGGCTGAATTTTTTGAAAACCCTTTTCAATTTTTCAAAGATGCTCTGTCAAAATTACCAGAATGTTCTGCCATTTTGTTTCTCTTCCTCAATGATGGGGAAATAAAAGTAAATGATTTAGACCCAAATGGGGACAAAGTAGACAAAACATTGTTAGAACAAGCATTTAGGATTAAACTGGTTAATAGTGAGGATAGGACAAAAAGGGAGTATGAGGAGAAAGTAGATTTTGTAAGAGAGAGTTTAGATAAGCTATTAGGATTTTTGGTAAGGAAGGAGAAACATTGGTTGTCTGGTGAGGAAGTGTACAGATTTGATCATGATTCTATATATGTCACAGTAGCTCTGTTGTATGGAAATAAAACACCTGTCGGCTACATAAAACATTGTCCAAGAAAAGCACTCAGTTATCTAACAACTGTAAAAACATCTACAGACATGGTTGTCATATCACCTGGCCATTACAATGATTTGTGTGAACGTTTGCTCCGAGAGTTTGAGAGTGTGAAGAGGTATATGTATTGGTATGATACTGTGATTGGCTCTCTAGATGTGTGGAAAGAATTTGTTGAGATATTTGATAAGTATTTGAATGAGAAAAAGGTTAATAAACTCAACATATTGAATAAAGCATGTTTGTCTGGATCAGCTGAATTAGCTTTGTATCTATTGAAAAATGGTGTGAAACCTGACGAGGACACAGATTGGTGGAGATTGATTGCAGGAGGTCGATGGTCTGGTGAGAGAGATCTAGATATACTCAAGGAAATTGTTGTTTACTTGAATGATGAGATGAAACAGGAATTGTTAAATAAAGCATGTGAGTATGAATCATCAGAGTGGGGTATGTATCTGCTCAGTGTCGGGGCCAAACCTGACGAGGACACAATGTTTTTTCATATTTTATAACGTTAAGTAAAATAAGAAGCTCAAACTTTTCAATGGTGTTAATGGTGTAAAGTAAGTAACTTTTGTAACTAAAGAAAAATACTAAATCGTCTACTCCTGTTTTTGATAGTGAAAAAATACCATTTGTCAGCGGTGGAGCATCTTTAAAGAAATAAAGTATTTTTTGGAAGATAGGACAAAAAAAAGTTAAATATTATTTTCGACGTTATAGTTAATTCATTTGTTAACTAATTCACTTGAACAACTTTTCTCGCCTCAATGAATTTCAGATAACCAACCGTATGATTTCTCGATCAGATCGACGAATCAAAACAAGGGGGCGTTGCCGAATAACTAATGCACATTACATGACGCTGTGTGGGCGGGATTACTGTATGGATAAATACGGATGTATTTCGTAAATTGTCATTTCCAAGTGACTTGAAGAAGAAAGAAGATAACAAGATGCCTGTTGCTGTCATATTTGGAAGTAGCTATGTGGAGCGCCTTAGACAATACTGCGGCGGAAACTTGAGAGTACCTTTCCCTACCGTTTTTTCCGGCAAAGGAGGATTGAGAACGGACAAGATCAATCCAAGATTTCTGCAGAGGGCCCTTGATCTACAGGCAGATGTTGTTTTCCTTAACGTCGGCGGGAACGACATTACAGCTGAGTCAAGGCCAAGGGATATTTTCAACCGCATCGTTGAATTGGTTGAAGCTTTCAAGAGCCAAGGCGCAACCCGTGTTTTCATTGCCAAGATATTACCAAGAGGTTCATTTAGACCAGCAGGCCTCACCAAAGTCATATTTGAAAGGCAGAGAAACAAACTCAATAAGCTGCTGCATAAGAAGTTCCAGGGAGACTTTGTTCAGTTCCGGGATGTGAAGTTCCCAAAGGACTTCCTTCCAGACCTGGTTCATTTGAATCCAGCCAGCGGGAATTCCGGAATGAAGAAATATGCTGCCCGCATTAGGAACTGCTTATGTAGCTGCCAGTAGCTTTATAGCTCTTGTAAGCTATCAAAACGGCCCCTTTTTAGGGCCACCAAACTTCTCAAGAAGTATCCTTTAACGCTCGAAATACGCAAAACGTCCATCTCATTACACAATGTAATCCCTGTAACAATGCTCGAAATACGCACACAATATATTCCAAAACCCGTCTAAACAATGCTCCAAATTAATTTCCAAAAGTTGTGTTATAAAATTTTAATTATTATAATTCAATCTACTTTCAATAATATTTTTGTAACCTTTTTTTTCTCTATGAATTCAAACGTTAAAAACGCCGACGTATTTTTTCGTTTAGGACTGATACAGCCGAGTTATTATTATACTGCAAACTTTATGAAATATAATCGATGGTTCCTAAATGTATATGTATATATCAAAACATGTATATTCATACATAATTATCAGACTTGCTAAAATAGCCTCTACTTACCTTGTATTCAACGTCGGGTTGAATACAAGGTAAACGTCGGGTTTCCACGCCATTCTCAATTTTTTTTCATCGTGGAATGAAAAAAATGAATAGGCCAATCAGAAAGCCAGAAACAAAGAGAAAATTAATTATAAAAAGATAGATACAAATTTATATTCATGAAACTCAATGTGTTTCCCTACTTTGGAAATGAAACCACAATCCGCGAGGGTTTTCACCCAAAAAAGTACAAAACACGTTCTTTTGTAGTAAACTCCTAGTAAAACAAATCACGTGCTTATACATCATTCGTGTCATTGGCTAAAAATGGAATTGTGTTTATGGGTTACTAGTGATCACGTGATTATGTCTTTATTTCCAAATATAGTGATTTCGCTGACCTCTTGCGTGTATAGTACTATGTAAAATAGAAATTTTACCGATTTCTTATCTTGGCCCTAAAACGTCTACAAATCGACACTCTGATGGGTCCATAATAATATAAACTGTATCTAAATCTCAGATCCCTGTGTTTCGCAACAGAATATTTGCGGCATTGTAGATAATGGAACGGCAAATGAAAATTGACTGACAACACGAAAATAACTTTATGGTGACAATTATCTACATATTTATCCTAATTTAGATTGTGTATTATATACCTATATTTCAAATATGCGGATCACACCCATTTATTATTTTCATGCGATTTCGGTCAATATATTCAAATTATATAGATAACGCATATATCAGACTAAAAAGGGCCAAAACCAGAAAGCTATTCTTTAATAGCTATTAATTTCAAAAAGAAAATTTACACAAAAATAGATGCGTGCAAATGATATGCACACTGACATTCACAGTTTCAATGAGTTTATTTGTTCATGTGTGAAGAATAAACGAACGTATCTTGAAGGAAAATATTAGTCTACAAAATATATTACAGTAGTAAATGTGTCAATGCGAAAGTTGCAAATCCCCTCCTCCTTTCTCAACACGGGCTTGGGACCGGCTATGGCGGAGTTAGATATTTATCGCAATCTTAAATATAAGTAATGGAAGCATTATGTTAACACGTGCTTAGTTAAATACAATATAAAATAAAAAATGTGGAAATATGTTCGTAAATAATTTTGGCTTGACATCAATAAAAAATACTCTCGACAAAACAATATTTCCACTGTAAATGGTGAGTTCTGATTGATCAATAGTGAGTGATAATATCAAAACTTGATAATTTAACTCGGGTCGAAAAAAACGTATATTTTCACAACTAAGCCTTCCGTTTCAAAGCAAAAAATGTAATAAGCCGTCACATTGTGGACTGCTGTGTCTATAGGTTCATATTCTTTATTTTGCTTAAGTTTTACAACTTACCGCAACATATAAACAAATATATACATAATAATAATGCATAATAATTCAATTTTGCATTTTCATTAGATTAAACAATTACTTTATCAGCCCATAAAGAAACAAATCGTTGCTTCTGATTGGCTGTGATGACGGCGTAATATTACATAGACAAGAGTCCAAAAATAAATTTTGAATATTGAAGAGAAAGTAGTATATTGTGTTGTATATAGACTTGTTGTGTTACGTGATATCAGGTATTAATTGGTTTACGATATCAATGCAATCATTTATTTTACATTTACAGATTACTTAAAGTAGGCGAAATATAACTAAAATAATAATGTGAACTAGAAATTTGGCTCAAAGGAATGATGCATGATTTGTATTAAAACAAGACTGATTTTTTTTATAAAGCACTATTAAATAGAAATGTTTCATAAAATGTTTGGCGGTTTATGGGTGTTTATGGGCGATACATAAAACTCATTATTCTTAAAGACAAACTTTATTTTGTTTTAACATAAATAATTAGATTATGTCACAAAAGAATCGGAATGGTTACTAAATTATTTACATGTAAGTTGCTTCATTAGCTAGTAATGGGTAATTGCTGTGCGATATTTGGCTTTAAAACACACCTTTTTACACAAAACTCATTTTATAAGACAGACTATATTTTAATTCAACATAAATAAATCGATTATGTCATAAAAGCGTGGTTAATAAGTTATTTACATATAGTATTGGGTAGTATTGGGTATTTAGTCGTTTCGTTGGCCAGTATTGGGCGATATTTGGCTTTAAAACACACATTTTTCCACAAAATTAATTTTTAAAGACAAAATATAGTTTAATTTAATAGTATTAATTAGATTAAGTCCCAAAACAGTGGTTTATTAGATATTTACATGTAGCATTGGGTAGTATTGGGTATTTTGTCGTTTCATTAGCTAGTATTGGGTAATTTCCGGGCGTTATTTGGCTTTAAAACACACATTTTTACACAAAACTCATTTCATAAGACAAACTATATTTTAATTCAACATAAATAATTAGATTATGTCATAAAAGCGTGGTTAATAAGTTATTTACATATAGTATTGGGTAGTATTGGGTATTTAGTCGTTTCGTTGGCCAGTATTGGGCGATATTTGGCTTTAAAACACACATTTTTACACAAAAGTCATTTTATAAGACAAAATTTATTTTAATTAAACATAAATAAATAGATTATGTCATAAAAGCGTGGTTAATAAGTTATTTACATCTAGTATTGGGTAGTATTGGGTATTTAGTCGTTTCGTTGGCCAGTATTTGGCGATATTTGGCTTTAAAACATACATTTTTGCACAAAATTAATTTTTAAAGACAAAATATAGTTTAATTTAATAGTATTAATTAGATTAAGTCCCAAAACAGTGGTTTATTAGATATTTACATGTAGTATTGGGTAGTATTGGGTATTTTGTCGTTTCATTAGCTAGTATTGGGTAATTTCCGGGCGTTATTTGGCTTTAAAACACACATTTTTACACAAAAGTCATTTTATAAGACAAAATTTATTTTAATTAAACATAAATAAATAGATTATGTCATAAAAGCGTGGTTAATACGTTATTTACATCTAGTATTGGGTAGTATTGGGTATTTAGGTCGTTTCGTTGGCCAGTACTTGGCGATATTTAGCTTTAAAACACACATTTTTGCACATAAATAATTTTTAAAAGCAAAATACAGTTTAATTTTAATAGTATTAATTACGTTAAGTCCCAAAACAGTGGTTTATTAGATATTTACATGTAGTATTGGGTAGTATTGGGTAGTATTGGGTGGTATTGGGTAGTATTGGGTAGTATTGGGTATTTAGCCGCGCCCGTACGGGTACGACAGTATGGTGTCACTCCTACAGGGAGGGGTGAGTTCGGTACGAATGTCCTACATGTGGCGTGTTTGTTACAGAGAGAATCTATAGTAGCAGACTTGTGTAAAGATTACCCTGACCTCGTACATGGTACTGATGTGTTCGGACAAACACCGCTCCATGTGGCGGCGATGATAGGAAACTGTTCTATGTTCCAGACAGTAGAAAAAACTGTACTTAAATATTTGTGTAGACACCAATGTCTGAGAGTAGACGGTTCTTTGGTACATATAGATTGTGTGTGTGTAGTCAGTACATGTGTCAGTTAGTGGACGTGTGACGTGGGGAGGACTGTGTTACATCGGAGTTGTGTGAGGGGACAAAAGGATTTGTGTTTGTATATCTGTAGGTCTTACCCCGCCATGACGGCGTGTAGAGATAGTGACGGCCGTCATTGTCTACATTATATAGCTGATAATACAACAGATGTAGACTTATTTATTGAGGTGGAGAATGTTGTGAGTAAACACTTAGAATCATTACATCAACATCACAATATTAAAACGTTACTGGACGGGAGGGGAAATCTGTTTTAGACTTGGCGAAGGGAAAGACGGAGAGACTGAGACCGGGAGAGAGGAACCCTTTGTATGAGCATCTTTCTGGAGTGTTTTCTAAATAAATATGACATCATTCACACTTGTAAGTATACACAAATAATCATCACAAATCATATTAAACAATCATACATCAATTCCAGGATAAAATTAAGTATTTTCAAGAGGACAATCGATCCATTGCCGAGTTTATAATCCCGATTTCACCGAACGAATTCGAGCTGCGCCTCTAGGGGTGTCCTCGACGACGTCCGAGTACGGGTCACAAACTAGGACGTTAAGTCAGATCAATCAATCAAATAAACAGCAACAGAGTATTATGTAATATATATACATTAAAAATAATGAGTAACATTGAATGATATTTTTTTTCCTTCTTTGTACAATATTTGATATGTTACGTATAAACCAGTCATTAAAACAAAATAAAATACAATGTTTTGATAATTCAGCAGCTTGTTTTAGGGTTTTATATTTTCGATCGTTTCTTTTAAGAGCTAAACACATATATTTCACATTGGTTCAATAAAAAACTTTTTTTTTAAATTGCGAATACAAAATGAAAGACGATGTGTAAGCTATTCAGATTTTTATTTATTTATTTAGTTTTTATTATTTTTTTTTTTTATTGAATTTTTTTTTTTTTTTTTTTTTTTTGCTTTGGTTGTATGAAAAAAAAGAGTAAAAAATCCAAGATGGCGGACGTCATTTCATTAAGCATCGCTGACGGAAAACGTTATATAAACAACATTAAAATAATTGCACTTACCTAGTATTTTGTGAGGTGACCTTTGGACTTGATAACTGCCAACAAACGGCGAGGTATTGAATTATATAAAGATTTGACGTATTGCAGAGTGAATGACACCCATATATCTAATATCGCTAGAAACAACTGGTCTGCAGATCCGATGTTCCGGGAGTTGTTTTGCAAAGTTCTTTTGATTCTAAGCCACAAATTTTCAATAATATTAATGTCTGGTGATTGTGCAGGCCATATAATGGTTGGTATATTATTTTGCAGCTTAAATTCGTTTAAAAGGTGAAATCGATTATAATTCGAAGTATCAATGGATTTAATTATTTAATGACTCACCAAGGATTAAAATAAATAACTGAACACATAACACGTGCTTATCGCATAGTAAATACTTAGTAAAGGTGATCACGTGACGACATTTCATTTACTCGATTGGACGAGTTTCGCAATGCATTAATTTGAAAATATTTAGACTCCAAAATGTTATTACTATTGCATGCATATCATTTTGACTTGCACATATGTACTGTTTTACTATAAATAATGAACTAAAATGAGCTATACAACTGTCATTTCCACGTTTTGTAATTAAATGATATAATGCGATTTGACCAATTCAATAGGTCTAACCGGCTAATCTAGAATTCACCTCACAAAATACTAGGTAAGTGCAATTATATTAATGTTGTTTATATAACGTTTCCCGTCAGCGATGCTTAATGAAATTACGTTCGCCATCTTGGAAAATCGCGAATACTTTTGTCACGGCGCTGTAGCTTATAATCACAGGGACCTGGCACGAATTTTTTAACTAACAGTATATATATATATATATATTATAGTATCGATACTATAATATGTATATATGTATACTGTTGGTTAACAAAGTTTGACTAGAAGCCCTCCTTACGGGGTACTGACTGAAAATTATACACATGGTGGGGCTGATCCCCTGGGTACCTGCTATATTAACGACTTCACTGAAACTAAGCATGGAATTGCACTCATATTGCATTGGTATCAAACTTATGGGGCGAGGAATCAAAATTGTGCAAGTGTGCGATTGACCTCCAGAGACATGAAAAAGGTAGTATCCTTATGGAGAGAGAATTTAAAAGTGTTTAAATTATGGGGCTGACCCATCGGGAGTATGTGTGTGTGGGTTAAAGAGTTAATTTTGTGGATAAAAAAAGTTTGAAAATTGGCTTGGACGAGTTTGAAAATGGGCTTGGACGAGTTTAAGAATTGGGTTGGACGAGTTGAAAATTGGCTTGAGTTGGTTGTAACTGATGCAGTTTAATGCCTTTTGCATTAAGAATACTTATTATTTCATACACGATTTTCTTGTCTTGTGAACTATGTTTTGTTGACATTTTGCGTTCACAAATATTGTTTCCTTTTTCGTGAAACCTTTGTCAAAAGGAACCAAAAACATCAACTTGTTAGTAAATATATAAGTAATTTGTATCTAATGTCAGGGGCTCTTAAGCCCCTGGGTCTATAGCAGTCATTTTAGCATACAATAAAAGACGATGTTTTGACGATTCAACATATAGTTTGGGTTTTCATTTGGCCGAAGCTATTTGCCCGGCAGTTGGTCACAGAAATACAATTTGACTATTCGCCCAGCAGTCAGGTACAGAAAATACAAATTGACTTTTCGCCCGGCAGCCAGGTGAAACGATTCAATGATTTTATTTTGCATCCAGACACGTGATAATGCCTAACATACGGGATATAACAAATACAAATGTATAGGCATGAAAGAAAGAGGAAAAGTCCATTTAGAACACTCTTAATGCATACTGATAGTAAACCTTTCATCTTGTTTTCATTTGGGCTAATTAGGAAGTAGTTTGGTCTATACAACAGCATTATTAAAAAAAACAAATAATGAAACTCATTTTCAACATGTTCTGAGCTCATATTACAAAGTCGATCTTTCTTTAGGAATATTTTGCCATTTGCCTGTCTCAATGGGAAGCTTTAAGTTACATGTACAAGTACGTATTTTGTTTACTTATAATTAGTTATTTTCGGACGTCACAATATTGTCAAATATTTCTCAAATTTAAATTCAGTTTTAAAAATCAAATAGAATTGTCCTACCGATGAGTTCTCGACATCAGAAAACCAGTTTGTGGATGAACTATCCATGGCTCCTTTGTTTTAAATAGTGTTTGAAAAACTTGGGCATGGTAATTTTATTTTCAACTATATATGAAAAACCAGTTTCATCAAATATACTTTAAATTGTGCTTATCTACTTGTAGAAATTGGTTCCATTATCATGTAGACAGAGAGCTAATCTCATTAAAATGCTACTTAATTTATCGTCATAACATAACAATTTATTCCAAAAACGAGCCATTCGAAGTTTGATATTTAATTCCAACGAAAACCGACCAAGTAATCCATACACTATAAAAGTAGGATCTCACTCTCAATATCCTTTTACAGAATTTCAAATACATTTGTTCTAGTTTCTTTAGATTTTCAAACCCCCAGACTTCCGAGCTGTACAAGTGAACTGGCTCCACTTCCGAATCGAAAATATTTAATTGTAAGTCAATTAGAGAAATACAGTTTGACAATTCGCCCGTCAGCCGAGTGCAGAATACAGTTTGACTATTTTCCCGCCAGTCGAGTACAGAAATACTGTCTGAATATTCGCCCAGCAACCTGCTAGTATTTGATCATTTGTTACTCTAACAACACATTTACAACGGCACCACGATATTCGAAGTGTCTATCAAAATATCGTGATACGTATCGCATCGTGAGCCCTACATCGTGATACGTACCGTATCGTCACATATACCTCGCGATACACAGCACTATCCAATTTACTAGCAATGTTATATGCATACTGACTTTCAGGAACAGAACCATCAGGGTTCGGTCTCCCGAACATCAGATCCACTGGTAATGCGATCTCTCTGCCGAACATCATAGAACAAGGCAATTTTCCCGATGAGTCGTGAACTGATGACCTGTAGGTCACCTTGAGAAGAGCATCTGGAATATCCAGTCACGCTGATTATCATGTACGAACATCGACAGCATGATCTCCAATGTGTTTGTTTAAGGCACTCGACAATGGCGTCGCTCTGAGGATGTAGCGGTGTCGTCCTAGTTTTGTCATTCCCCTTGATGTTACAAACGTCTCTGAAAGATCCACTCTCAAAATCCCTACCCTGATCTGAGTGTCTAGGTACAACAAACTGTGTGATAAAATATCTGCAACGATAACCGCCTCCTGGTCCGGCACTGTGTATGCGCCAACATCACTTCGTGAAGTAGTCACCTACGACAAGCAAGTATCGGTTTCAAACTGGTGGCCGGCACTGGACCCATAACAGGCAACACGCATGGAGCCCATAATATTGTTTCAAGAGAGCTTTGTGAGATCTCTAAGAACGTTTTCTGCGCGCAACATCATAATTACGGCACCACTGCTCAACATTCCTTAAACCGTACCAGAAATACATTGTCCTTACTTTACCAAGAGTTATCAGGAGTCTTTTGCTATGCCAAAATGACCAGCAGTCTTGTAATCATGAAGCTCCGCAAGAACAACTTCACGGAGGACCTCGGGCAACTCAACAGAAAGGCCATGGTCGCTTTCAAACTTCCTGTAGAGAACCCCAGACTTGAGATACAACACATCCCAGCATGACCAGTAATGTTTCACCCCTGGAGACTGACCCGATATGTCCTTCCACGAAGGTTTTTGTCTTGTCACCATCCAACCTACAGCCACACGTATGACTCTATCATCAACTTACAACTGTTGTAACCTCGAATGACACCCCTTCATCGACTGGTCGCAGAAGCTCAAGAGTATGAACCATTCCCCAAACTTTTAGTGGATACATCTGGCTCAAACGCTACACATATTATCGTGAACATCATATTTTGCATCAGTTTTCTCACGATGTGAACATGATATCATTACACGAGACCTCATGGAAAGATCATCAGCATTATATGACGCTTCCCCCACGTGGGTGAAATGGTGACCAAAGAGGTAGCAATGGAATTGCTTTACGGCCTTTATAAGAGCGAGTAATTCTCGTCGGGTCAAACAGTAGGACGTTTCATGCCTGCTCAGGGATTTGATGTAATAATCGATAACCCTTTCCTGGTTGTCTCGAGAAATGCCAAGATCGGCGCGGAAACAATTCTGTTCTTGAGCTCAAATGAAGATTCATATGCATTAGTCTATTCAAAGACGTGATTACAATCCAATAATTAATTTTTCTTTGTTTTCATACCAAATCTGGCTTTCTGATTGGCCAATATTTTTTTTTTTTTGCATACCACTATGAAAAAAAAAAATCCGAGAATGGCGCGAAACCCCGACGTTATCGTGACATCACAATAGAGACATTGACGTTGCGTATTGATTCGGAAAAAAGAGTCCCTTGAAGAACCACTGTAATGTTACATTTAAACATACTTCATTTTATCAAATAGAGTATAAAATCAATTATAAGTATTGGTGTCACTATTTTTTAATTTTATCGGGGTATGAAAAGAAAAATTGTTTGCAAACTTTTGTGAGAATCCGCTACGCGGATTCACACAGTTTGCAAACATTTTTTTTTCATACCCCGATAAAATTAAAAAATAGTGACATCAATGCTTAATTAATTGATGCAGTGGCCTGACGATAGTTGAGAAGTTTTGGATGAAGATAGTCTATATTTAATTGTTAGTTAATAAACTATCATAAAACACACATATATATACATTGTAAACTAGTATCTTATAATTATTTTTCTTTCTTTTAAACTAAATCTGGCATTCTGATTGGCCAATTGTTTTTTTTCTTCTTTTTATACCAATAAAATTATTTTTCTTTGTTTTTATACTAAATCCGACATTCTTATTGGTAGATTAATTTTCTTTAAACTACTATAATTATTTTTATTTGTTTTCATACTTTTCGACTTTCTGATTAGTATATTCTTTTTCTTCATAGAAGAAAAGATCCGAGAATGGCGCGAAAACCCGACGTTATCATGACGTCACAATAGAGACGTCGACGTTGCATATTGATTTAGAAAAAAGAATCCTTTGGAAAATCAATAGAATCGTATGTTTAAACGTATCTTGTGTTATCAAGTAGTCTGAAAAATTAATTATAAACATAATTAATGTAACTATTTTTTAACTTCATCGGGTTATGAAATAATTTTTGTTTGCGATTTTTTGTGATAATCTGCTACGCGGATTCACACAGTTTGCAAAAAAAAATCATGACGTCACAATAGAGATGACGACGTTGCGTATTGATTTAGGAAGAAAATGATCCACTGGAAAAGCAGTGAAATCGTATTTATGTTATCAAGTACAAAAAACATGTAGTCTGAAAAATCAATAATGAGCATTTTTGTCACTATTTCTTAACTTCATCGGGTTATGAAATACATTTTGTTTGCAAACTTTTGTGTGAATCATAGCCCTATGAAGTTAAAAAATAGTGACATAAATGCTTAAATGAAGAAAAAGAATCTACCAATCAGAAAATAGGATTTAGTATGAAAACAAATAAAAATTAATCATTTGTCATATTATATCACACAGTCAATGGTTTTAATAATCAAGTTTTTTTATTTGTGAAATTTCGTTTGATGAAAATTTTTGAAAAATAAGAATGAAAAAAATTAACAGAAAGAGAAACATAAGAGAATGCAAGTTTATCACACTAACGCTAACCGTTCATGTTTTAAAGAACAACACTTACCTTTTTCTGTAAAAAAGAAATACGAGGAAAATTTCACGTGAAGTTGAAAAAGAAAGAAAAATGAATGAGACAGGGGAATGAGGTAAAGGGAGTAAGGAGATGAAGAGGGGTGGCGGAAAACCCATACCATTCTCGAACTACTTTTTAAGATATTTGAGCTTGAAATATACCATTTACGCAAATTTCCCGACAAAAAAAAGGTAATAAAAAATTGATAAAATTATGTTTTCTGTAACATTTGGATGAATGTAGTTAAATGACCCTGTTGATTTTTGTCCTAAATTTCTAACAATGGAAAAGAATCCTGGGAAATCATTTTCTCCAAATCATGTCATAATACGAATTTAAACATATTACCACTCTATCCGTAATCCTGATCCGGGACCGAGAACGCCATTATACCACTCATATATTCGTTAGAGTTGTTTCCCTTCAACGGAAGTTGATCATTGTTTTACCTTTCGGAGCTTGACTTTCGCTGATTCGTGATGGCAATGCTTGTAAAATAGTAAGTAAACGTAGACATGTATTTATGTTCACATTTTTTTGTAGATCGATCCATTACACCAAGTTTTTGAAAGCTTGGCACTATTTTGTTTTGGATTGAACAAGAAGTTGAAGTACGCAGATCATTGTTTTTTTTTTAAATAGTTTCTGCGTTTGAATGAATGCGTACGTATTTGATTGTTTGAGTGAAAAAAAAAAAAAAAGATTACTATCTTAATATTTAGGGAAATGTGTATTTCTGTCAAAATGAATGTACTATTTGTTGCCAAATGTAAGATTAGTACTGTGTTAAATATGTAACCCTCGTGACATTAAGTTTTATTATTGCATCAGACATGTAGACAGTTTGGGCACATGGAAATGTATTGCTATTATAGCGATATATAGCTATAATAGCTATTTATAGCAGAAACATATATACATAGAGATTGGAAACTCCTTCTTTGTCTTTGTTGACAGGCAGCGGGACCTCCGGTTTATAGGCATTTTCCGTTGGCTAACTACTTTCAAGTGTATTCTTTTAAACATGATATTTTTGCATCAGTACAAAGTTTTAACATTATATCATGGTTTGATGTGACCAGTTTTTCCAATTGATGTTATTTAATATGTTTTTTTGAAAGCATGAAAATCGGCAATTTTACCTGGTTTTTCGAAAATCAGACATTCAAAACCGGAAGTGCATTTTGTTTTATTAATATATAGTTAAAATATTATTTTTTCTTTCCAAAATCGTCCTCAAACCATCTGAAAATTACTGAACTTTTATAACATTTCAAAGTTATTCTGCTGTATTTAACTATTTAAAAGTTTATCTAAAAACCCCTAAGCACATACAGAGGTACATCTGCCGATCGTAAAAATGGCGGAGTTGCCAATCTCTATGTATATATGTTTCTGTTTATAGCTATAAAAAACTGACGGAAAACAACATTTCTGGAGATAAAAATGCTTGCGCTCAAAACCTTATGAAACTTTCAGTGGCTGTTTATAACGCTCATTTAAACATATTGTGAGAATATAGGTCATTAGCCTCATCTATTTAAGGTTCATTATATGTTAACTAAGTCCATTATCGCTGTGTATCCCTTTACTCATACCAATCCGTTTAATGTGACACCTGTGGGATGGGGCTATACACACATATCGCGTATACTTCCGGTTGTGTGTTGGCTGCTGTCATATGTATCCTTGTGCAGTCTAGGGTAACTTGGTGTTTACCTTTGAGACGACAGGATATTGGTGAGTTGCCGGAAGACGTTCCGCGCTCACTGCGCATATGCCATGGATCTGGCCAATCGGAATGGGTGTGCGACGTCGACGTAGGACCAGGGGGCTGGGGTATAAAAAGGGCTGCACAGCGAAAATGGCTGACTTGCATGGCCGGATAACTGGCCAACACCCAGGGAGAGATACCTTTCCCACCTCAGGAGCTGATAACAGCTACCACACAGTGCTGACAACAGCACACGCACATTAGTACGTAAACGTTGGGGCACGTGGGGGTGTGTACACGTTAGTTAGGGAGTGAGGCTGTTGCTAGTGTTTACCAGGAAGTGAGGGTGTAGGGTATAAGTTTATAGGTATAGGAGGGGGGTAGATGTACCGTTATCAATAGGTCCTATATAATCCTATAGGGGTGTCCGTATACTGAAACCGTTTATCTTTGTGTATTACTTTTACTTACTTTGTTACCGTTTATATGTATCACTGTTTAATTGATCTAGTTAATTAATATGAATAAATCTCCATTTATCTTTATGTAAGTGTTTGTTGATGTGTAGTGAATTGCTCCGCCACATCCTTATGAACTTGGGATTGAGCTGTCTGTAATCAGCTCAGCGTGTGTGCGTGTCTCTACTCTCGGGATTCGTCTGCTGGCCGGTGTCGTGGGGATTGTAAATCAAAACTATACGATCACGCCTTTTGGGAACTGACGTCCCCTCGACGCTGGTCCCGGGAGTGGGGACGCGCTATTACAATATTGAACAGGTCGGGGAGAAGTCCTGATTTGGCTATAATAGCCAAATACGACTATAATAGCCAAATATAGCTATATAAACAGTGGCAAAACACATGGAATCTGCTGAAAAATGTATTTAAAGCAAAAAGTTTTACAGTAAATTGAAATATGATCAATGTTCTTAGTTATTACAAAAACGATGTTGAAACCAAAAACTCACCTGTGCAATTTGAACAAACTAAACTGACATTACACGTGTGGTAGTCCCTACTGGAATTTCTCCTCTAGAGCCTTATATTCAGACATTTGATAGATGTGTAACAGGAGAGCAGAAAATGTAGTGGTCAAACCGGGATTTGAATCCGGGACCTCCGAACACTAACCGAATGTTCTACTCCAGAGCTACTTGTTTACCGATGATCTATCGATAATCCAATTCTGCCACAGATGTCTTTTGTCAGAATCCCTACTCAAGCCCTCTAAACTCCAGTCTGGAAAATAAAGTCAGGTTGACCTACCTCTTTTAAAGGTCTGTTACAGAAATAATCCAACTGAAGTGGTTCCCATACTGGCACACATCGCTAATGGAGATAGTTTTCTTTCCATATGCACATATGTTATTTATTGACATTTGACAGTATGTATCAAGAACAAATAAAACAATATATATAATTGTCGAACTTCTAATTCTGTGGTACCCCGAAATCCGTGGCATTTTGATTCCGGTATTGCCAAAATCTCTTATTTTTATGCTATTATGATAGCGCATTTGCAGCAGAATAAGAAATGTTAGTGTTGAGTCACTAACTATCAAAAACAGATGCGGATGGGGATCTACTGTAAACTGACTTTTATGGAGATTATTAGTTTAAAGATGCTCCACCGCTGACAAACATTATTTTTTCACTATCAAAAACAGGAGCAGACGATTTAGTATTTTTCTTCAGTTAAAAAAGTTATTTACTATACACAATTACCACCAATGAAAAGTTTGAGCTTCAAATTTTACTTTAATTTAAAAATGAAAAAAAAAAAAATTAATTGCATCCCGAAAAAATTTCATGTCACTATATCCTATATGGAATGAAATACTGATTGCTTCTGCACCAAAGGCAAAATGAATTATTTTATTACATTTTTTGTGCTAATTATGCATATAACATGATTAAACACCAATTACTGTTCAAGTGATGAATATCATTTATGCTCTGTGGTCGGTGGAGCATCTTTAAGTTTCTCGAATTTAAAATTGAATTTAGATATCTTTGAATTTTACTGTGCTAGAATGATCTAATTAAAATATTATTTCATGGAGATAAACATTCACAAATTTACCTTGATCAAGAAAATAAATTGCACTCAAAAATTTTTTCTTTACATTAATCATGAGGGTTTGATGATCAATGAATTCCGTATGTTTTAGTGGAGCTTCCTTGGGGAAGGTTTGTCTGGTTGGTGGAGCGGTCGGCGTGACATCTCACTACGGTGTATGGGGAAACACAGAACAGGGTGTGAAGGCATATAAACAACTACAGGAAGCTGTGGAGCCCTATACTCCAGAAGAACTCACACAGGTACAGTGTAGTGGTTTGTGATCGTTCTACACAGGTACAGTGTAGTGGTTTGTGATCGTTCTACACAGGTACAGTGTAGTGGTTTGTGATCGTTTTACACAGGTACAGTGTAGCGTTTGTGATAGTTCTACACAGGTACAGTGTAGTGGTTTGTGATCGTTCTACACAGGTACAGTGTTGCGGTTTGTGATCGTTCTACACAGGTACAGTGTAGTGGTTTGTGATAGTTTTACACAGGTACAGTGTAGCGTTTGTGATAGTTCTACACAGGTACAGTGTAGTGGTTTGTGATCATTCTACAAAGGTACAGTGTAGTGGTTTGTGATCGTTTTACACAGGTACAGTGTAGCGTTTGTGATCGTTCTACACAGGTCCAGTGTAGCGTTTGTGATCGTTCTACACAGGTACAGTTAGTGTTGTATAATCGACAAAATTTCATAATCGATCATCGGTTGGAATCGGATAGGCTAACCGATCCGATAATCGGTGAAAATAATCGGTTAATGTGAATTTCAGAATTGAGACTTGTATAAGACTGAAATTAGGTTATTTCAACCATGTTTTCCCATTGTATGTTGCCAGACTCTTCTCTTTTACTGTATACTTTGATAAGTGATAGTTTTATTCTTTTACTTACGAATATATTTTTGATTTGTTTGACTTATCAATGTTGTATTAGTTTGTTTTCTTTTCGTTTAAAGTCCAATTAATGGTTGTACATGCATGTACTATGTAGCATTGTCTGATTGTCAATTATATATTATTATTGTGGGCAAAAATGTTTTGGTATTTATCATTTTAGACAATAAGATACTTTTCATAAATGTCAAAATGAATTTATTTTTTATTGTCAACAACTCATAAACTGTTACATTACAAACAAAAATAAAGCTGGAAACAAAACAAACTTTTGTGTTATATTACTTCCTGTAAAGGTGAAATAAAAAGACTAGACTAAATCATTAAGCTGTATGTCACTAAGTGACAACAAAACACTTCAACTGACTAGAAATAATTGAAAACAGTTCAATTATCAAGTATCACTGGAATGTGACTGACTGACTGTTCAGACCTTGTGGAATTATAAAACGTCAATGTCATTATTAAAAACTCATTATTTCAACAAACACTTCCAACTGACTAGAAACAATTCAAAGATGTCCAATGTTCCAAACTATCAAATGTAACAACAGTCACCAGAAGTTTTTCATGTTCTTGTTCAGGAAAATGAACAGGTCCACATTACTGGGACTTAACCTGCTCCTTTTCTTCGATACAAGTTCTCCAGCAAGACTAAAGACCCGTTCTGACGACACGGAACTCGCTTGTACACACAGAAACTTCCTGGCCATGACCGACAGGCGGGGGTAGAAGACAGAATTTGTTTTCCACCATTCTAGAAGTGTTAGTTTTGTGTCCTTTTTTTGCATAACTGCTGACAGGTAGCGGGTTATTTCAGCTTGGATGGCATCTTCTGCCTCCATTTGGCTGACACCAGTGAACAAAATATCGCTGAACCAATCCTCCGTGTCAACCGACTTTAGAATCTCAACTTTCTGTTTTTTGTTTGGTGTTGTAGCATGACTAGCATCTATGTCTTCCATTTCATGTTCACTGTTTGATGTTGTAGTTTCTGCGTCCATGTTTTGTTGTGTTTGATTGTCCGACTCTGACTGGAGTGAGTTAACGGATTCCACAGGATTGTCCGGAAGAGTTGGAAAATCTGGAAGAGTTGGTAAATCTGGAAGAGTTGGTAAATCTGGAAGAGTTGGTAAATCTGGAAGAGGTGCAGGTTCATCTGTAGTTTTCTCCTGTTTCACAACAACTTTGATTCCACTCGCTAGTCTCCTGAGGATAGTCTCGGCTTCAAATTTCTTTTCTGGCAGAAATTCAAACCCTTTAGTGAAAGGGTTCAGAATTGTCCCTAGAAGAGCAATGTCCTCTGCCTCTGTTCTTTGTTCAAGTTCTTCACACATTTTTGCTTTTATTGCACGAACAGCTGGTGGGTCGTTTGCTGAAGGTTGTACACTACGTTTCAGTTTGACAACAGTTGGGAGTACTTTGCTGATGGTCGGAATTTTTTCCGAACACATGATGTCTGTTGCATCCTTGAAAGGCTGTAGCACATCAATTACCTTCTCTATAACAGAACTCTCCTCGAACGAGTATATGCTAGCTTTCATGGTGTCTTTGGATTTTTTGTTCGGGCGAGGGTCTGCTAACACGGCCATGATAGTGGGTGCTTGTTCATTAAGTCTACTGATCATTGCAAGGCTAGAATTCCATCTTGTAACTACATCGTTTATAAGTTTGTGTCCGTTCGTGTCCGGTAGAAGAAGTCTCTGCTTCTCATGCAGATAATCGTGGAGACTGCTGGACGCATGAAATAATGTTACCAAACGGCGTCCTTTTGCGAGGAGACGATGAATTTCCTTTTCTTCCATGGACTTTTTTACAACCATGTTGATTCTATGGCCGTAACAGCCAAAACGTGTCATTGATAATAACTTGAATGCCTTTACTTCATTAGCAGCATTGTCACTCGTTGCGATAACTTCTGGTAAGTTCCATTTTACTTTAGTCTCCATGATTGACTCAGCCAATGCCTCGGATGTGTGAGAACCCTCCATTTTTTTGGTTTCCAGCGTTGCTGTCTTCATCTCCCAGTCCTGGGTAATATAATGAACTGTTGTTGTGTTGTAAGACTCGGTGTTATTACTCGTCCAGCCATCATGGGTTATTCCAACTCCATCCACATTTCTGAGGTCTGCTGTTATTTTGTGAGAGATTTCTTCGCGTTTCCCGAGCAAAGAGGACAACAGCTTCTGCCTTGTTGGTAATTTGTATCTGAAAAATATAAAAGATAACGACTGCATGAAAAAACTGATGAAAAAACTGTATAAATGGCATTAGCACAGAAAATTTTAAAAAAATATATTTTTATCATGAATTGATTTTAATTTTTATTGATACATGTCTATTTTTATTTAATAATACCATCTATTAAATATGTATACATTTAATTTATATTTAATTTTTATTAATATTGATGAAATCTAAATGCTATTGCATTTTTGTAAAAATAAAATTTAATTGAATAATCTATTTTGTATCGATTTACTGCTTTTCTGATTTTAAGTCTCTTTTACTGTTTTATATTGAATAATTTAGCTGAATAACTTGTGGTTTATATTTTTTTATTCTCAATTTCTTACCTTGGATCCAATTCTTTGACAAATGATCTGAAGAATTCATTTTCCACTAAGCTGATAGGCAGGACTTTCCCGACAATGAGCTTTTGCAAAGCAACATCAATCTTTTCCGCCCTGTCTTTACTCAGGGGACCCTGGATTGAGTGGATTCCCATCGTATTTCTGTCAAAATTTAGCTTTGTTTGATGTGCTGGCGGCTTGATTGTCTTGGTCTCCGGCTGTCCCGCCAACTTGTGTTCTGACTCGATATGGACTCTGAAGTTTGTTGTATTTCCTGAAAATGAAAAAGGAATTTTCAAATTTTCACAAAGTACTAACATTACAAAGTGGTGAACTCAATATCTGGGTAATGAGACTTGCAACATGTTTGGATCACTAGTAAAAACTAAGAGTGAGATAATTAATTATATCTGAGAATAACCGACACTGAAAAAAAAATCTGAGTCAGTGATCATGAAATCATTTTGAACATTATGTAGAAAAAAAATCACGTTATCATACAAAATATAATTTATAAAGACACATCAAAACAAAATAAGATGCCGGTCTCTGAATATTGCCGTTACATTTCGACGGGAAATCGTCAATTTGAGATTTGCGGTTACACAAACGCAACAACACTGTCAACAGTAAACAACCTACCTGTGTTCGTATAACTTTTTCTGCAAAGTTTGCAGAATGCCTTCGACATATCCAAATTGTTCTTATAAGGGGGCTCGCCTTTGTCTTTCTTTTGAAAACCAAAGTATTTCCATACGTCTGATTTTAATTTTGTCCCCGGATGGGGGTACAGTTCGTCGTTGCGAGTTGAATTCGCCGCCTCGGGCATGTCAGGATCCGCCATTTTAGCTTGCGTAACATGGTTATGAATGCAGAGTGACTTCCCTTGGGGTGCGTTCGGTTGGTAAACTGGAGGCGCGTTCGACGATGTTTTCCTTCCGATGATCGATTATCTCATAATACAATCGATCATCGTAATCGTGAGACCTCTAACCGTCGTTGATCGATCCCTGCCGATCATCAATACAACACTAGGTACAGTGTAGTGGTTTGTGATCGTTCTACACAGGTACAGTGTTCGGTTTGTGATCGTTCTACACAGGTACAGTGTAGTGGTTTGTGATCGTTCTACACAGGTACAGTGTAGTGGTTTGTGATCGTTCTACACAGGTACAGTGTAGTGGTTTGTGATCGTTCTACACAGGTACAGTGTTCGGTTTCTGATCGTTCTACACAGGTACAGTGTTCGGTTTGTGATCGTTCTACACAGGTACAGTGTAGTGGTTTGTGATCGTTCTACACAGGTACAGTGTTTGGTTTGTGATCGTTCTACACAGGTACAGTGTAGCGTTTGTGATCGTTCTACACAGGTACAGTGTAGTGGTTTGTGATCGTTCTACACAGGTACAGTGTTCGGTTTGTGATCGTTCTACACAAGTACTGTGTAGTGGTTTGTGATCGTTCTACACAGGTACAGTGTAGTGGTTTGTGATCGTTCTACACAGGTACAGTGTAGTGGTTTGTGATCGTTCTACACAGGTACAGTGTTCGGTTTCTGATCGTTCTACACAGGTACAGTGTAGTGGTTTGTGATCGTTCTACACAGGTACAGTGTAGTGGTTTGTGATCGTTCTACACAGGTACAGTGTTTGGTTTGTGATCGTTCTACACAGGTCCAGTGTAGCGTTTGTGATAGTTCTACACAGGTACAGTGTAGTGGTTTGTGATCGTTCTACACAGGTACAGTGTAGTGGTTTGTTATCATTCTACACAGGAACAGTGTCATTCTACACAGGTACAGTGTTTGGTTTGTGATCGTTCTACACAGGTACAGTGTAGTGGTTTGTGATCGTTCTACACAGGTACAGTGTTCGGTTTGTGATCGTTCTACACAGGTACAGTGTAGTGGTTTGTGATCGTTCTACACAGGTACATTGTAGCATTTGTGATCGTTCTACACAGGTACAGTTTAGTGGTTTGTGATCGTTCTATACAGGTACAGTGTAGCGTTTGTGATCGTTCTACACAGGTACAGTGTAGCGGTTTGTGATCGTTCTACACATGTACAGTGTTGCGGTTTGTGATCGTTCTACACAGGTCCTGTGTAGAGGTTTGTGATTGTTCTACACAGGTACAGTGTTCGGTTTGTGATCGTTCTACACAGGTACAGTGTAGTGGTTTGTGATCGTTCTACACAGGTACAGTGTTCGGTTTGTGATCGTTCTACACAGGTACAGTGTAGTGGTTTGTGATCGTTCTACACAGGTACAGTGTTTGGTTTGTGATTGTTCTACACAGGTACAGTGTTCGGTTTGTGATCGTTCTACACAGGTACAGTGTAATGGTTTGTGATCGTTCTACACAGGTACAGTGTAGCGGTTTGTGATCCTTCTACACAGGTCTAGTGTAGCGTTTGTGATCGTTCTACACAGGTACAGTGTAGCGATTTGTGATCGTTCTACACAGGTTCAGTGTAGTGGTTTGTGATCGTTCTACACAGGTACAGTGTTGTGGTTTGTGATCGTTCTACACAGGTCCTGTGTAGAGGTTTGTGATTGTTCTACACAGGTACAGTGTTCGGTTTGTGATTGTTCTACACAGGTCCAGTGTAGCGTTTGTGATCGTTTTACACAGGTACAGTGTAGTGATTTGTGATCGTTCTACACAGGTACAGTGTAGTGGTTTGTGATCGTTCTACACAGGTACAGTGTAGTGGTTTGTGATCGTTCTACACATGTACA
The DNA here is from genome assembly GCF_041381155.1 of Argopecten irradians. Lineage (NCBI taxonomy): Eukaryota > Metazoa > Mollusca > Bivalvia > Pectinida > Pectinidae > Argopecten > Argopecten irradians. Next base: position 32,168,160 of record NC_091146.1, on the reverse strand, counting down.
GTGTTGCGGTTTGTGATCGTTCTACACAGGTCCTGTGTAGAGGTTTGTGATTGTTCTACACAGGTACAGTGTAGCGTTTGTGATCGTTCTACACAGGTACAGTGTAGCGTTTGTGATCGTTCTACACAGGTACAGTGTAGCGTTTGTGATCGTTCTACACAGGTACAGTGTAGCGTTTGTGATCGTTCTACACAGGTACAGTGTAGTGATTTGTGATTGTTCTACACAGATACATTGAGTGGTTTGTGATCGTTCTACATAGGTCCAGTGTAGAGGTTTGTGATCGTTCTACACAGGTACAGTGTAGTGGTTTGTGATCGTTTTACACAGGTACAGTGTTTGGTTTGTGATCGTTCTACACAGGTACAGTGTAGTGGTTTGTGATCTTTCTACAGAGGTACAGTGTAGTGGTTTGTGATCGTTCTACACAGGTGCAGTGTAGTGATTTGTGATAGTTCTACACAGGTCCAGTGTAGCGATTTGTGATCATTCTACACAGGTACAGTGTAGTGGTTTGTGATCGTTCTACACATGTACAGTGTTGCGGTTTGTGATCGTTCTACACAGGTCCTGTGTAGCGTTTTGTGATAGTTCTACAACGGTACAGTGTAGTGGTTTGTGATCGTTTTACACAGGTACAGTGTAGCGTTTGTGATCGTTCTACACAGGTACAGTGTAGTGGTTTGTGATCGTTCTACACAGGTACAGTGTAGTGGTTTGTGATCACTCTACACAGGTACAGTGTAGTGGTTTGTGATAGTTCTACACAGGTACAGTGTAGTGGTTTGTGATCGTTCTACAAAGGTACAGTGTAGCGTTTGTGATCGTTCTACACAGGTACAGTGTAGCGTTTGTGATCGTTCTACACAGGTACAGTGTAGCGTTTGTGATCGTTCTACACAGGTCCAGTGTAGTGGTTTGTGATCGTTCTACACAGGTAAAGTGTTGCGTTTGTGATCGTTCTACACAGGTACAGTGTAGTGGTTTTTGATCGTTCTACACAGGTACAGTGTAGTGGTTTGTGATCATTCTACACAGGTTCAGTGTAGTGGTTTGTGATAGTTCTACAAAGGTACAGTGTAGCGTTTGTGATCGTTCTACACAGGTACAGTGTAGCGTTTGTGATCGTTCTACACAGGTCCAGTGTAGCGATTTGTGATCATTCTACACAGGTACAGTGTAGTGGTTTGTGATAGTTCTACACAGGTCCAGTGTAGCGATTTGTAATCATTCTACACAGGTACAGTGTAGTGGTTTGTGATCGTTCTACACATGTACAGTGATGCGGTTTGTGATCGTTCTACACAGGTCCTATGTAGAGGTTTGTGATCATTCTACACAGGTACAGTGTTCGGTTTGTGATCATTCTACACAGGTACAGTGTAGTGGTTTGTGATAGTTCTACACAGGTACAGTGTTCGGTTTGTGATCGTTCTACACAGGTACAGTGTAGTGGTTTGTGATAGTTCTACACAGGTACAATGTTCGGTTTGTGATCGTTCTACATAGGTACAGTGTTCGGTTTGTGATCATTCTACACAGGTACAGTGTAGTGGTTTGTGATCGTTCTACACATGTACAGTGTTGCGGTTTGTGATCGTTCTACACAGGTCCTGTGTAGCGTTTTGTGATCGTTCTACACAGGTACAGTGTAGCGTTTGTGATCGTTCTACACAGGTACAGTGTAGTGGTTTGTGATCGTTCTACACAGGTACAGTGTTCGGTTTGTGATCGTTCTACACAGGTACAGTGTAGTGGTTTGTGATTGTTCTACACAGGTACAGTGTTTCGTTTGTGATTGTTCTACACAGGTACAGTGTTCGGTTTGTGATCGTTCTACACAGGTACAGTGTAGTGGTTTGTGATCGTTCTACACAGGTTCAGTGTAGCGGTTTGTGATCCTTCTACACAGGTCTAGTGTAGCGTTTGTGATCGTTCTACACAGGTACAGTGTAGCAATTTGTGATCGTTCTACACAGGTCCAGTGTAGTGTGTGTGTGATCGTTCTACACAGGTTCAGTGTAGTGGTTTGTGATCGTTCTACACAGGTACAGTGTTGCGGTTTGTGATCGTTCTACACAGGTCCTGTGTAGAGGTTTGTGATTGTTCTACACAGGTACAGTGTTCGGTTTGTGATTGTTCTACACAGGTCCAGTGTAGCGTTTGTGATCGTTCTACACAGGTACAGTGTAGTGATTTGTGATCGTTCTACACAGGTACAGTGTAGTGGTTTGTGATCGTTCTACACAGGTACAGTGTAGTGGTTTGTGATCGTTCTACACATGTACAGTGTTGCGGTTTGTGATCGTTCTACACACAGGTCCTGTGTAGAGGTTTGTGATTGTTCTACACAGGTACAGTGTTCGGTTTGTGATCGTTCTACACAGGTACAATGTAGTGGTTTGTGATCGTTCTACACAGGTACAGTGTTCGGTTTGTGATCGTTCTACACAGGTACAGTGTAGTGGTTTGTGATCGTTTTACACAGGTACAGTGTAGCGTTTGTGATCGTTCTACACAGGTACAGTGTAGTGGTTTGTGATCGTTCTACACAGGTACAGTGTAGTGGTTTGTGATCACTCTACACAGGTACAGTGTAGTGGTTTGTGATAGTTCTACACAGGTACAGTGTAGTGGTTTGTTATCGTTCTACAAAGGTACAGTGTAGCGTTTGTGATCGTTCTACACAGGTACAGTGTAGCGTTTGTGATCGTTCTACACAGGTACAGTGTAGCGTTTGTGATCGTTCTACACAGGTCCAGTGTAGTGGTTTGTGATCGTTCTACACAGGTACAGTGTTGCGTTTGTGATCGTTCTACACAGGTACAGTGAAGTGGTTTGTGATCGTTCTACACAGGTACAGTGTAGTGGTTTGTGATCATTCTACACAGGTTCAGTGTAGTGGTTTGTGATAGTTCTACAAAGGTACAGTGTAGCGTTTGTGATCGTTCTACACAGGTACAGTGTAGCGTTTGTGATCGTTCTACACAGGTCCAGTGTAGCGATTTGTGATCATTCTACACAGGTACAGTGTAGTGGTTTGTGATAGTTCTACACAGGTCCAGTGTAGCGATTTGTAATCATTCTACACAGGTACAGTGTAGTGGTTTGTGATCGTTCTACACATGTACAGTGATGCGGTTTGTGATCGTTCTACACAGGTCCTATGTAGAGGTTTGTGATCGTTCTACACAGGTACAGTGTTCGGTTTGTGATCATTCTACACAGGTACAGTGTAGTGGTTTGTGATAGTTCTACACAGGTACAGTGTTCGGTTTGTGATCGTTCTACACAGGTACAGTGTAGTGGTTTGTGATAGTTCTACACAGGTACAATGTTCGGTTTGTGATCGTTCTACATAGGTACAGTGTTCGGTTTGTGATCATTCTACACAGGTACAGTGTAGTGGTTTGTGATCGTTCTACACATGTACAGTGTTGCGGTTTGTGATCGTTCTACACAGGTCCTGTGTAGAGGTTTGTGATTGTTCTACACAGGTACAGTGTTCGGTTTGTGATCGTTCTACACAGGTACAGTGTAGTGGTTTGTGATCGTTCTACACAGGTACAGTGTTCGGTTTGTGATCGTTCTACACAGGTACAGTGTAGTGGTTTGTGATCGTTCTACACAGGTACAGTGTTTGGTTTGTGATTGTTCTACACAGGTACAGTGTTCGGTTTGTGATCGTTCTACACAGGTACAGTGTAGTGGTTTGTGATCGTTCTACACAGGTACAGTGTAGCGGTTTGTGATCCTTCTACACAGGTACAGTGTAGCGTTTGTGATCGTTCTACACAGGTACAGTGTAGCGATTTGTGATCGTTCTACACAGGTCCAGTGTAGTGTTTGTGATCGTTCTACACAGGTACAGTGTAGTGGTTTGTGATCGTTCTACACAGGTACAGTGTAGCGTTTGTGATCGTTCTACACAAGTCCAGTGTAGCGTTTGTGATCGTTCTACACAGGTACAGTGTTTGGTTTGTGATCGTTCTACACAGGTCCAGTGTAGCGTTTGTGATCGTTCTACACAGGTACAGTGTAGTGATTTGTGATCGTTCTACACAGGTACAGTGTAGTGGTTTGTGATCGTTCTACACAGGTACAGTGTAGTGGTTTGTGATCGTTCTACACAGGTACAGTGTTCGGTTTGTGATCACTCTTATTACATATTTGAATATTACAGAGTTATCTGCCCTTGCGGGTAGGTGTTGATTGATGTGATGTCACATGTTTGCAATCGTAACATCATACTTTTCTGAGAAAACAAGGTGAATTACACTCACAAAAAAATGATATCACAATGGATACCTACCAGTAGGCCTAGGGGAGCTAACTCTATAATATTTAAAGACGGAATCAATCAATCAATTTCATCTGAGATTTTTTCCACATCTTACTATTTGATTTCCTAATAAACGCCCCATTTGTTACAATTTCAAGCATCCTGGGCACTAATTATGGTAAATAATACCTATACAAGGAGGAAATGTTTACTGGGAAAATCTTGATCAAAACATTCTTGTTTACTTATTTATAGGTCAGGACGATGACAACTTCAGCATTCAACAGTGGTATCGAGAGTACGACTCGTACAGTTGTCGGGAAGTCTTCCTCCACTCCTTTCACAGATGTATACAACAAAGGTAGGTTATGTCACCCCTGAAATGTCATCATGGACTGGTCTAGTCCTTGATTTAGAAGAGTCTAAATGTGTCTTCAGGGGAGAGTAAGTAAAAGGTTTTCTCTAATCTGGATTTCAGTTCTCAGGTCAATAATAAATTGTCAAAAGTATTTATCCCTGTAGTAACAAGCGACGTCCCTGTATATAGTAATTAGAAGTCAGTTAAAAGTTATATATGTCATAGTTTTCACACTCACGAATCAACAAGAGCTTTTCATATTTTATTCACCACCTCAAAATATGATCATATTGAGAATTGCAATACTTACAATTGAATAGGTTTTGATTTAATATTTACAAGTAATACTAAGAGATAGAAATAAAATTTCCCCTCTGTTACAGCATTTGTAACCACAGACAACCACACACTAATCCAGCACTTTTCATGACCTAGCTGCAATATTGTAGCTAAAAAGACTTTAAGACAGATAATGGTGTCGTCTTTAGAGCTACAATTGGTTCCTATTACAGTTCCTGTACTGCTAATGGAGCAAAGACATGTTTGTGCAACCCATTATTAAAACGTCTGTATGCATTGTATCGTACTTGTTTTATATAACTTACCTAAAAAACAATAAAACTGAACCTTATAAAATATCAAATTCACAGCGAGGCATTATTTTTCACATATAGATATGATGGTCTTTTCAAATGAAAATTATACGGGAAGTCTACAAATTGTAAATTTGACGTCTTAATAGTGGTAAAGTAGATATTTAGAATGGTCGCTATGTTTCTTTTGCACAAAAATTATATGTAAATTACAATAATTGAAAACCTAAAACAAAGTATAGAAAACTGTGCTCCACTACGATATATAGGGACCATTTCGTACCCGGCCGAAAGGTACAGTAGGCCGGGTACGTAAATTCGTTCTATTCATGACCATGTAATCCTGATTGGCCATGAAAGAGGGGATTCAGTTATTTCCATGCCCATGTAATCTTGATTGTGCATGAAAGAGAGATTCAGCTATTTTCATGGCCATGTAATCTTGATTGGCCATGAAAGAGAGATTCAGCTATTTCCATGACTATGTAATCTGATTGGCCATGAAAAAGATATTCAGTTTTTTTTCATGACCATGTAATCTTGATTGGCCATGAAAGAGAGATTCAGTTTTTTTTCATGACCATGTAATTCTGATTGGCCATGAAAGAGAGATTCATCTATTTTCATGACCATGTAATCTTGATTGGCCATTAAAAAGAGAGATTCAGCTATTTTCATGACCATGTAATTCTGATTGGCCATGAAAGAGAGATTCATCTATTTTCATGACCATGTAATCTTGATTGGCCATGAAAGAGAGATTCAGCTATTTTCATGACCATGTAATCTTGATTGGCCATGAAAGAGAGATTCAGCTATTTTCATGACCATGTAGTCATGATTGGCCATGAAAGAGAGATTCAGTTATTTTTCATGACCATGTAGTCCTGATTGGCCATGAAAGAGAGATTCAGTTATTTTTCATGGCCATGTAGTCCTGATTGGCCATGAAAGAGAGATTCAGTTTTTTTTCATGGCCATGTAGTCCTGATTGGCCATGAAAGAGAGATTCAGCTATTTTTCATGACCATGTAGTCTTGATTGGCCATGAAAGAGAGATTCAGCTATTTTCATGACCATGTAGTCCTGATTGGCCATGAAAGAGAGATTCAGCTATTTTCATGACCATGTAGTCCTGATTGGCCATGAAAGAGAGATTCAGCTATTTTCATGACCATGTAGTCCTGATTGGCCATGAAAGAGAGGATTCAGCTGTTTTCATGTTAATGACCATGTAATCCTGATTGGCCATGAAAGGGGGGAGTCAGCTCTTTTTATTGATATGTAATCCATGAAAGGAGAATATGTGTGGACTCAAAGGTGGTAACAAGTGATTTATTTGCCACACTTTTACTTCGTGAGAGGTTAGAAGAATTACATGTACAGTAAATAAACTTTTTGTTGTTTGTTTTCATCCTCCTTACTCCAGGGATTACTATCACCATCATTATATCCTCCTCTGGAATGTTTTATAGCAAAACTGAAAGTAGAATCACAAGCCTACAGAGATTTCCTTTGAAGACTACAGAGAAAGTGACACCCAACTGAATAGTGAATAGCCACACAGTCAACCACAGTGTACCGTTATTCAATTCTTTTGATTTACATAAAATACCTTCACATCTTATGCACACAGAGCCTTCACAGAGCTATGAAATATTCCAGGGGTGGATATGACGGCAGTGAGAGTAGCCCCTGGAATATCATGGATAATTTAATGTTTGTTGCATGCAACATTCCATGTGAGAGTTTTATTGCTATATAACCTATGAAAATCTCACACACTTGCGTTATCAAAATAGCACAGTTTTGATTGGTTTTTAGTCAAAAGGTCAAATGTCAATATTTCTCAATACAAGTGATACTTCACTAAGTAATTTTGATTGTTGTTTTCCGCACAGGTGTACAGAAGACGTTTGAATTTCTCGTCAGTGCTCCAAGTCGTGTTGGTGAAGGTGTGAACAGTCTGACCGATACAGTTAAGGAACAGTTCAAAGAAAAGTAAAGTGGTCATTGGTGACAGTGGAACGTGTCAAAAGACAGAAAAATAAGGAATAATTTCAAATCTGTGATTATAATGCACATTTATTACTTGACAGTCAAACTTGACAAGCAAAGGGGGGAAAAACCAAGAAAAATGAGGAATACTTTCAAATCTTTGATTAATGCGCAATTATTTCTTGACAGTCAAGCTTGTCAATCATGGATAAAAAAAAAACATATTTTCAAATCTATGATTAATGCACATTTTAACATTTGCGGAATAAGAAATTATTTAAGAAAATGTTGTGAAGTGAGAATTTTCAGAGACATATTAAATATATCTTGTTACAAGTCATTAAGACTTTCTCTGTGATAAAAAAGTAATTCATGAAAATATTTATTTGTTCAATTGTACTGAAAGTTATACTACACTTTTAATGAAGACATTTATGTATTTTTGGCAGTTTGTACGTGAAATATGTGAAAGAAAATATTATTTGTGTCCTGGATTCTCTTTCACAAACAACCGGCATCATTCAGTGCCAAATCATATAATTATGAGATTGGAACTCGACCAACATAGCATCCTCGATACTCCAGGGGTTCTAATTACTGACGTTATATCCACCCCATCCTCGATACTCCAGGGGTTCCAATCACTGACGTTATATCCACCCCATCCTCGATACTCCAGGGTTCCGATCACATACAATCTCTACACCCCTGGACTATCTTAGTAAAACTGAAGGCAGCTGAGAGGAACAAATCTGAACCAATCACAGGCCTGCAAAGATTTCTTTTGAAAACTACAGAGAGAGCGACGCCCTACTTCAAAGCCACACAGTCAACCACAGTGTACCATTAAATGGCTCTTTTGATGTACGACTAAATTATCTGTTCTGTTCTGTTCTGTTTCCTCAGTTTTTAGCCCACCATCATCAGATGGTGGGCTATTCAAATCGCCTTTCGTCCGTGGTCCGTCGTCCGTCCGTCCGTTAACAATTCTTGTTACCGCTATTTCTCAGAAAGTACTGAAGGGATCTTTCTCCAATTTCATATGTAGGTTTCCCTAGGAACCTAGTTGTGCATATTGCAGGCGGCCATCTTGGATTTTGATAGTTAAAGTTTGTTACCGCTATTTCTCAAAAAGTGCTGAAGGGATCTTTCTCATATTTCATATATAGGTCCCCCTAGGGCCCTAGTTGTGCATATTGCATTTTGAGACCGATCAGTAAACAAGATGGCCGACAGGCGGCCATCTTGGATTTTGATAGTTAAAGTTTGTTACCGCTATTTCTCAAAAAGTGCTGAAGGGATCTTTCTCAAATTTCATATATAGGTCCCCCTAGGGCCCTAGTTGTGCATATTGCATTTTGAGACCAATCAGTAAACAAGATGGCCGACAGGCGGCCATCTTGGATTTTGATAGTTAAAGTTTGTTACCGCTATTTCTCAGAAAGTACTGAAGGGATCTTTCTCAAATTTCATATGAAGGTTCCCCTAGGACCCTTGTTGTGCATATTGCATTTTGGGACCGATCGGTTAACAAAATGGCCGACAGGCGGCCATCTTGGATTTTGGTAGTTAAAGTTTGTTACCACTATTTCTCAGAAAGTACTGAAGGGATCCTTCTCAAATTTCATAGTTAGGTTCCCCTAGGACCCTTGTTGTGCATGTTGCATTTTGGGACGATCAGTCAACAAGATGGCCGACAGGCGGCCATCTTGGATTTTGATAGTTAAAGTTTGTTACCGCTATTTCTCAGAAAGTACTGAAGGGATCTTTCTCAAATTTCATATACAGGTTCCCCTAGGACCCTTGTTGTGCATATTGCATTTTGGGACCGATCGGTTAACAAAATGGCCGACAGGCGGCCATCTTGGATTTTGGTAGTTAAAGTTTGTTACCACTATTTCTCAGAAAGTACTGAAGGGATCCTTCTCAAATTTCATAGTTAGGTTCCCCTAGGACCCTTGTTGTGCATGTTGCATTTTGGGACGATCGGTCAACAAGATGGCCGACAGGCGGCCATCTTGGATTTTGATAGTTAAAGTTTGTTACCGCTATTTCTCAAAAAGTGCTGAAGGGATCTTTCTTAAATTTCATATATAGGTTCCCCTAGGGCCCTAGTTGTGCATATTGCATTTTGAGACCGATCAGTAAACAAGATGGCCGACAGGCGGCCATCTTGGATTTTGATAGTTAAAGTTTGTTACCGCTATTTCTCAGAAAGTACTGAAGGGATCTTTCTCAAATTTCATATACAGGTTCCCCTAGGACCCTTGTTGTGCATATTGCATTTTGGGACCGATCGGTCTACAAGATGGCCGACCGACAGCCATATTGGATTTTGATAGTTAAAGTTTGTTACCGCTATTTCTCAGAAAGTACTGAAGGGATCTTTCTCAAATTTTATATGTAGGTTCCCCTTGTATCCTAGTTGTGCATTGTACCTTTTAGGACTGATGAATAATGCCTTTCGGGACTGATCGGTAAACAAGATGGCCAACCGGCCGCTATCTTAGATTTCATTGTTGAAGTTTGTTACCACTATTTCTTAGAAAGTACTATAGCGATCTGTCTCAAATTTTATATGTCATGTGTTTGAAAAAGTTTGAAAAGCAGGGAAAAGATCCCTCTTTCCATTGTCAGACATAGATCTTTCTTTGGTGGGCGCCAAGATCCCTCTGGGATCTCTTGTTCTATATGATAGTCCAGGGGTGTAGAAATTTTTAAGTGATCAGAACCCCTGGAGTATCAAGGATGCCAACATAGAAGAAAATAGACTAAATGTTATTATAGTGCATTTCTTTTGCTTTACAACATATTTTGATGTTACCGGGTAAATAATATATAAAATACATCAAAAATATTGTTTAAATCAGGAAAATGTTAAAGTTATCATCCTGTATTTAATTCTTTCCTATTAGAACATGTATATCTAAACCTCCTAAGCACATACAACGGTACATCTTTCGATCGTAAAAATTGTGAAATTGCCAATCTCTCTATTGTATGTTTCTGTTCAAACATTCAGAAATATTATTTATATTAAGCAAGTTTTTTCTATGATGAGTGCATCTGTCCTGTGTGCTAAATGTTATGTTTTTATTTGAATATTTGTAAATAAATATATTATCAAAACGTTTTGAAGTTGAAATGGTAATTTGTGTTGTGTAAGAAGTTAAGGTGGAGTATACGTCTAGAATCAGGATGTTTGTCTGTCTGTCTGTCTGTCTGTCTGTAGATGCAACTTTGTCTGGTGAACTCCTCCTAAACTACTTGACAGATTTTGATAAAATTTGGTACACAGAACCCTGACATAAAGGAGAGTTGGGTAAATTATATCGGATTCTGCTATGTCCCCTATTCAAGAAGTTATTACTAAATTTGTGCAGATGGGGTATTAGTTGTCCACTGTGTTTTTCCTGCCTATATATTTGGGGCCGAACCCATTCTCAATTGTATTTCTTGTTATTTTTTCCCAAATCTATGTCTGAATTTTGCCAATCAGTGAGTTGACACAATTTTTTTGTGACGAAAAACCAAGCCAGAACATCTTATTTTAGTATACAATTCTTTCACTGATTCTTATAGAAGCATACATGCAACAGTTTATTTCTACCTTTTCCAAAATTTTCATAGATGCTGTTCAAATTTTTCATTTCCTACTTTAGTTGCACAAAATTTCTCTATTTTCACCAGGTGGCAATTTTCCAAAATACCCAGGAAAAACACTGCACTCTGGCGCCTGTTCTAGTTCCCATTGCTTTGAGGTAGCCATGTAAAGTAATATATATTCATATGTGTTCTCAAGCTATTAAATTTCTTGTATCAGGCCCCGCTTGCACAAAACTTCTCAAACTAAGATTAATCTCAATCTCAAATTAATCCCTGAGCGATTGGAAGTCAGGAAACTCACTCATTTAAACAAAGTAAAATTACATGACTCGGATCGAAATCACAAGGTAAATTCACTATTAAAAAGTCATAGGCATAAAAACACAATTTTTTTGTCTTGAAAATCAGTTGGTTACATCAATACAGTATATCGATATACTTTTAATGGTCAGAACCAAAAGAAAGCTTCCACTTTTATGCGGGTATTTGAGTCATATGAGTTCATGTTTAACAAGGATTCTCCGATACGATTTAGGATATACATAGTACATATTCCGAATTTGCATATTACAGAGTTATCTGCCCTTGCAGGTAGGTATTGATTGTGACGTCATGTGTTTGCGAGCGTAACATCATACTTTTCGGAGAAAACGGCGTGTATAGCGCACATAAAATAATGACGATCGTAACAATGGATACCTACCCGCAAGGGAGCTAACTTTGTAATATGCAAAGACGGAATATGTACATTGTACATCCTTGGTCATAATTAAATAATTTTGACTTAATTGTCCCACAGTATCATGTATTAAAACATACTAGTGATAGTTTCCAATGTCATATTTGACAGGAGCTACCCTTCTACACCCACTCCCTCACCTTACAAACATTATTCATGACATTGTCATTGTGTGTGTAGAGTGAAATACCCGAGATACAAATTTCCTTCATCAAGAGTTACTTCCCTTTCTTTCAGTCCATCAACTTTTAACATATACTGACCAACTGATAACTAAGGGAAGTAACTCTTGATAGACATGAATGGTAATCACAATGCACATATATACTAATTAAAATTAGACTTGTAATTCAGTTCCACTACGATGCTCTTCGTTGCGTTCCAATACAAGTTCTAACAATGTCCGTTCCGGGTCACTCCGCATGACCCCTGTGGTGAGCAAATCAGCGTCTCGCCTACGGAATCTTCAGTGTGATTGATTCATTTGGAAATATAAACGGCTAACAGTATGTCCCGAGATGTTCTGTTTCTAGGCTAGATGTCATGCTGAGGTGACCCCAAACGAGATATTGTTAGACCTTGTATTGGAATGTAAGGTAGAGCATCGTAGTGGAGCGTAATTCCAAGTCTAATTTCAATTAGATTGAATGCACACATTGATTATCAAAGGGTTGCTTTATTAGTTTACCACCCTATATTAACTGCCAGGGTCATGTAAGGACGTGTTAGGTTTGTTGCTGATCAAGGAAAGCCGGAGTACCGGGAGAGAAAAACCACCAACCAGTGGTCAGTACCCGGCAACTGTCCAACATGGGATTCAAACTCGCGAACCAGAGGTGGAGGGGTGATGGTAATATATATATGTCGAGACATCTTAACCACTTGTCCACCGTGGCCCCCGATTATCAAAGATTCAGTTGAAAATGTTGTTGGATTAAATATTACGGAATTACATTGGGAAACATTTTGTTAGACTCAAAAATGTGTAATTAAAGCTGTTCAGTCAGAATCAAAATTTATTAAAGAAATTACACAGAAAAATAACAACAGCAATACATGTATTAAGTGCACCAACCTGGATACTCACGGGATTACTACATGTATAACTGTTGTCATATCCACCTCTGGACGATCTCATTGTAAAACTGGAGGCAGCTCAGGGGAACAAATCTGAACCAATCGCAGACCTACAAAGATTTTCTTTGAAGACTACAGAGAGAGTGACTCCCAACTTCAAAGCCACACATGTACAGTCAACTACAATGTACCGTTATACGTCTCTTTTGGTGTACATCAAAGGACTAAATTACTTAAGGATTATCTTGAATATGATGAGAATACAGTCAGAGTTTTGTTATATCTTCATAATATAAAAAAATGTATTCAAATTAATCCTTATAATTCAAATTACGAAAGATAATCTCTTCAATACTCAAAATTCATTTTGGGACTCTTTTGTCTATGAAATCTTTACGCCGTCATCTCAGCCAATCAGAAGCAACGTCACAAACGGCGACGCCGTTTTTTCCTTTATGGTCTGATAAAGTAAATTTCTAAGCCAATGAAAATGCTCGTAACAAGCAAAATTGAATTATATGGTAATAGTCCAGGAGTGGATAAAACGTCAGTTATAATAAACTCTGGAGTATTTGTATAAGGACATTCGATATACAGCTGGATTATCAATAATTAACACATTTTGGCATATCATCTATAATCAGAACATTTGGAAATCAATTGATACTAACGTTTTACGTTATACAAATACGTAAACAGTACATAAAAACGTTATGTAGAAGATAATGAAAAAAAATCCATGCGCATACGTATAATGTAGCTACAAATATTATTCATATAGACTCCCGTGCATCCATATTATTTTCCTGTAAATACTGTGATGTAGCTTTTACAAAAAAATCTATGAGAACTATACTTTACCAGAATTACAAATAGTACCGCTTAGAATTCTTAGATATTTCAAAGCAAAGGTGGTTGTACTGGAGATCACCCGCTAAAAGTTATACGAAGGTTAATTATCCGTGGATCTATTTCCTGTACCGCCGACAGAGCATAAATGATATTCATCACTTGAACAATAATTAGTGTTTTATCGTGTATATATATATGCCTAATTAACACAAAAATAACATAAAATGATTTATTTTGCCTTTAGTGCATGAGCAATCATTACTTCATTCTATATAAGATATAGTGCCACGGAATTTTTTCGGGATGGAACTAATTATTTTTCATATAACTTTTCAATGCTGGTAATGGTGTTAGGTAAGTAACTTTTGTAACTGGAGAAAAAACACTATTTGTCAGCGGTAAAGCATCTTTAAAAATGGGAATGTAAAACGAGATCGATAATTCTGAAGAGTCGCAAAAGTTATTAACTTATCGTTCATACAACACTTAGCAACATCTCCAGAAAAAAATTAATTGAAATAAATAAGATGTTAATTTTCAAAACGCGGGTCGTCTTATGTTTCCCGCCGTCGTCCTAAATACCGCATGCTAGTTGAATACCACTGCGTCAGAAGGCAAAACAGCGAAATTAATCTCGACACTTATCATATATATTACGCAAGAAGTCTTGCATATGTTTGTTGTTGTAACCTCATCTTAGGCCATCGATATGTATTTTCTGAATGTGTCTGAAAATACTTTGGTTTATATGATCAGCATATATGTAGATCGCTGCTATATAGTAAAACTTTTAATTTTACATTAACATTCAAGTTTCTTAAGTTATCTAGTAAAATAATTCTACCATTCACATACCTAGGAAATAGCTTTATTAGCACGTGTAGAAACATTTCCGTTTCGCGCGCGACCGGAATAACCTGTAAGCTGTTGATATCGGGGTTATAGTAGGGTTAGGACATTGTATTTTTCCAAAACCAAATGCAGACGCCTGTGGTCATATTTTCTAGCCCTAAATCGGAAGTGACGTAATAATAGTCCGTGGCTTATACATTTTGTAGCTGTATTATAACCAGAGATTTAAATAATTACTATTTAAATCTCTGTTATAACTGATGTCCTATCACTTATATCGATGGTCACAGGAAAAGCCGATCAACTATTTTTTATGATTACTTTTGAGTAGAGTCATTCGTACAATAACTTTGGCTCGAATGTAAATAGCTAAAAGTGTGAAATTCGATGTTTTGTGCTCTAATTGCAGGTATTCTCGTGTAACTATGAAAACAAAAATCACACAGAAAGTTTCGGATTTTTTTTGTCAAGGAACTCGAGTTCAGCAACGAATAAGTTTTAGTAAGATAATATTTTCCTCTAGTCTATATTTTTGATACATTGTGAACTGCAAAGTCTGTGACTGTAAAATGAAATTCTACGTAAATTAAAGAAATCCATGATTAAAGCATCAAGGACGTATGTGTGATGCTTCACGTACATGTACGTACACACCGATGATTGATCATTACAAACATTGTACTGTGTGTTGCTAACCGAATTAATTGAGATACATTTTTTACGGTACCGTAATACATTTCAACATGTACGGATATACTCCAACAATGATAGAGGTTAACACGACGAGATACTTTTTAACATTGCATCGTTTGACCTCTAACCCAATGTAATCAGGTGGAAAAAGACCTCATACACGTGTAGGAGTAGTGCGGATAGAAAGAATTTATTTTCGATATTATAAAAGATTCAAAATAATGAGATATTAAGCAAAACAAACAAACTATGTTTTCAGACCTTGCGGTCGCTTTCAAAGTTTAATCGCTATACGAGGATAACTGATATAGATGTTTTACGTTATATGTTTCATAAGAAATTTAGAACAATACATTTATGCTATATTTTGCTTCTTGGTTATGTAAAAGAATTAGCCTGAGTGAATTGTCTCTTTAACGTTGCTGAACTCGAGTTCCTTGACAAAAAAAAAATCCGAAACTTTCTGTGTGATTTTTGTTTTCATAATTACACGAGAATACCTGCAAGAGAACAAAACATCGAATTTCACAAGTTATTAACCTTCCCAGCCTTAATTCTTATTGACTTAGAGTTATCTCCCTTACTTCACGAGACTATCGTGTGACTGTTGAAGACGAGGAATTCTTTATGTCGAGTTTCGAGTCAACATTTTCGGGTTTCGAGTTAAATTTTCAAGATTTCGAGTTAAATTTTCCGGACTTTGAGTAACAGGGTAGGACTTAAATTTGGATTAGGCGTATTTTTTTTGTAAATTTGAATTGACTGTTGCACAGCCTTCCACTTCACATACACGTCAATATATATAACCAAGAAAAGGAAAGACACAGGTGTTTGTAGATCATACCAGAAACATATATACATAGAGATTGGAAACTCCTTCTTTGTCTTTGTTGACAGGCAGAGGGACCTCCGGTTTATAGGCATTTTGCCTTGGCTAACTACTTTTAAGTGTAATCTTTTAAAGATGCTCCACCGCCGACAGAGCATAAATGATATTCATCATTTGAACAATAATCGGTGTTTAATCGTGTATATATATGTCTAATTAACACAAAAAAATATTTTTAAATAATTTATTTTGCCTTTGTTGCATGCGCAATTAGTACTTCATTCTATATAGAATATAGTGCCACGGAATTTTTTCGGGATGCAATTAATTATTTTTTATATTATTAACTACGAAGTAAAATTAGAAGCTCAAACTTTTCAATGGTGGTAATGGTGTAAAGTAACTAACTTTTGTAACTGAAGGAAAATACCAAATCGTCTGCTCCTGTTTTTGATAGTGAAAAAATACCATTTGTCAGCATCTTTAAATACGATATTTTTGCATCAACACAAAGTTTAAACATTATATCATGGTTAATGTGATCAGTTTTCCCGATTGATGTTATTTAATATTATTTTTGAAAGCATGAAAATAAGTTTGTTAAATTTTGTTTTACTAATATATAAGTTAAAAAAAAAACCTATTTTTTCTTTCCAAAATTGTACTCAAACCAACTGAGAATTACTGAACTTTTATAACATATCAAAGTTATTCTTCTTAACTATATAAGAGTATCTAAAACCCCCCTAAGCACCATCCTCGATACTCCAGGGGTTCCGATCACTGACGATCTCTACACTGTGATGTAGCGCCTACTTCTGAGCAGTGATACAACCATAAAACGTAATGATGGATCCAGAGGAATGGAAGTGCGTGTTCCTTGTCAAATTCTCTCAAAATCTAGCCATGCTATGGAAAAATCGGCTCCTTATTTCTGCAGAAACCTCACTTTGTAATCGACACCTACCTTTTTCGTTCTGAACCGGCCGCCATCTTGAAGTGTCCACTCCAGATCGGGTACACTACAGGGCTCTACACCCCTAGACTATCTCAAAGTGGAATTGAAGGCAGCTCAGCGGAAAACATTTGACCAATCACAGGCTAGCAAAGATTTCCTTTGAAGACTACAGAGAGAGAGCGACGCCTAACATCAAAGCCACACAGTCAACCACAGTGTACCGTTATACAGCTCTTTTGATGAACATCAGAGAGATAGTCCAGGGGTGTAGGGATCGTAAGTGATCGGAACCCCTGGAATATCGAGGATGCCTAAGCACATACAGAGGTAGATGTATCTGCCTATCGTACAAATGGTGGAGTTGCCGATCTCTATGTATATATGTTTCTGATCATACATATAAAATTTGCTATAAAAATATAATGGAATAGGACTACTGCATGGTTAACTCGACTCATGCATAGTCACAAATATTTAAGTTATGCATATATATTTTTTATTATGGTACTAGTTATGTGATAAATAGAATCTTACACTCGTGGCTATGCAATCTGCTGTTTAGCTTACTTTTAAGCCTAAATCGTATATCATATTTAAATCGGCCTATATCATACTAAATTATTGAACTCGTTTAAAGGCCCACTACCTTTCCGAATTAAAAAAACCCCAAAACGGCTGTAATTTTTTTTTAAACTGGAAATGCAAAACGAGATCCATAATTTTTTAGAGTCGCTAAAGTTATTAACTTACTGTTAATACTATACTTATCATCGCCTTATGAACAATTTCATTAAAATACATTAAGTGTTAATTTTCATAACGCGGGTCGTCTTATGTTTCCCCGCAGTCATCCTACTTACCGTCTGTAGTTGACTATCACTGCGCCAGACGGCAAAACAGCAAAATGCATCTTCTCTATTAACACTGATTTTGGAGAGACTCTTGTACTTATTTGGTGTTGTAACCCCATCTTAGGCCATCAATATTTATTTCCTTCTATTACTACTGCTTTTAAAGGCCCACTACCTTTCCGAAACGGCTTTTAATTTTTAAAATGGGAATATAAAACGAGATCGGTAATTTTGTATAGAGTTGCAAAACTTATTAACTTACCGTTAATACTACACGTATCATCACCTTCTGAATAATTTGATTAAAAGAAATAAGATTTAAATTTTCATAACGCGGGTCGTCTTATGTTTCCCGTCGTCGTCCTAAATACCGCGCGGTAGATGATTATCACTACGTCAGACGGCAAAACAGCGAAATTACTCTCCACTGTTATCATATATTACGCAGGAAATCTTGCATATGTTTGGTGTTGTAACCTCATCTTAGGCCATCGGTATATATTTTCTTATGTTATTAAAGTTTTTAAGAAACCTTTATGTTTTGCTCCCGAAAGGTAGTGGGCCTTTAAGAAGCTTTAAATTTTAGCATCGGAAAGATAGTGGGCCCTTAAGAATTTTTTTTTTAATATAGATTACATGTAATATCTATATGATATATAGAATCTTACTCACATGGCTACGCGATATGAAGTTTAGCATACTCTTTAGCCTAAATCCTATATCATATCTAAACCTATATAAAATACAAAATTATTGAACTCGATTATAAAAAGTGATATTATAAAGTCACTCAGTGAAGAGTCTTTACAATGACTAATCAGTGATGCCGGGGTAGCGGAATACCTGGTCTTGCACGTGAGACTATTCCATTGTAATTACCTATCATAATAATGACATTGGAGTTGGCGGGCAGTGATGGTCCTCAATGGCTGTATTTAGGATGGCATTGGGGTTGCCGGGCAGCGACTGTCCACTCCAGGCGGTTTCAGTATGGCATTGGGGTTGCCGGGCAGTGGCGGTCCACCCAAGGCGATATTTAGTATGACATTGGAGTTGCCGGGTAGTGGCTGTCCACCCAAGGCGATATTTAGCATGACATTGAGTTGTCGGGCAGTGACGGTTCATACAGGCCTGAATGTTTTTGTAAAACTGTGCAAAGTTGGGCAGTCATATGGATATGGGCATAGCAAAGCAAATATGTCTAGTGTCTATAGGTTATGAATTATCCTCGATACTCCATGGGTTCCGATCACTTACGATCTCTACACCCTTGGACTTTCTCATAGTAAAACTGAAAGGAGTTCAGAGGAAAAAATCTGATTCAATCGCAAGCCTGCAAAGATTTCCATTGAAGACTACAGAGAGAGTGACGCCCAACTTCAAAGCCACACATATACAGCCAACCACAGTGTACCGTTATACGGCTCTTTTGATGTACATCAAATGACTAAATTGAAATAGTCCAGGGGAAAAGAACTCGTTAGTGATCGGAACCCCTGGGCTATCGAGGATGGCTATGAAACGACCCATAGGGTCCGATTGGTACCTCTTTGCTTCTTCTCTACCAGTTGGGATTTCCAGTCTCAGCAGACATTTTGTTTGTGCGTGGGACCGCCATGCACCTCAATCCACATGATCCCCGACAGTGTAATTGTCAGGGGCCTGTGGTTTTGGCCACACAGTCCCAAGTCGACCTCGAACTCCTGTCCCGGCACCGCCTGAGAGCATGGCACCTTTGTAATTGTCAGGGGCCTGTGGTCTTGGCCACCAGTCCAGACCATTGCTTGAGAGCATGACACACATCAGTGTAATTAAGAGACAAAATCCATTAATACAATGTATAGATAAACGATTTTTATGTTTTATTTTTCCAAGTCCAAGTTAATAAATCCAATGTCAATTTTGAAATGTTTCAAATGCGTGGAGCCGCCGAGATGGATTTGATGACGTAAGCTTATGCTATAAAAAGTGAAATTCTTATTGGTAAACGGGGTCTTCTCGGTGCGTTTTGAAAGATTTCGTCCCACAACGGCAGACAAAATTGATGTAATGTTCAGATAATGGGAACTATGGCAACAGTGGGATCTGAATTCCTCCTTTCATCTAAGGTCTTGGTCACAATGGTGCTTAAACATATTGCTGTCAAGCACTCTGTTGACCCTGCCGTAACACCAGTTAATTTTGGTGCTTTTTACACATCTTCAATCTTAATTGAGTTCTCTATACAACGTACTCTAAGATAATGGTTATTTTTCTAAACGACAGAATATATCCATCTTGTGTTTCATTTTAATGTTCTCGGCTTATAACAGATATTAGCTCGGATTGGTCGCTAGGGAACTGACAGCACGAAGGCGATAGGGGCAGATAACTCGTGAATCTTTGTGACGGAGTGCATTGCTCGAGCTTTTGCACGTCGGCCATCTTTCGACCATATGTCGCGTACACATGTACGGTGACCGTCCTTCTAACACCCGTCGACCGTCTGTCGTGTATCAGGTCTGTTCGAAAGAATAAAATTCATAACACATTTGACATCCATTCAAGGTTAAAGGGTCAAAGTCGCCAGTTTGAACAACTACTTTTTTATGCAAAAATCGGTAAAACTCGTCCTCTTCATTGTTCTATAGTTTATAGTATAATGTAGAGACGAGTTTTACCTATTTTTATATAGACCCATAAAACGTCTGAAAATGGTCTATGGGCACTGTGGTGAGTGGTGAGTCCATACATGTAATTATATAAACTGTAACTAATTCTCAGATCCCTGTGATCAGTGATAGCTACCCCTTGAGTATCGAGGATGAACTTGGCTTTGACCCGGAACTAATATTAGACGAGGAATTAAAGGCTCGCATGTGCATTTTTTGTGAAGAAATATATCAAGGTATATATAATTTTGTTAAGAACAATCGTAGGCAATCAGAAAAAAAACAATGCCTTGTTCCTTGAAGCCGCGACCAGTGGTCAGTATTAGTGTGACGTCATAAAGATGACAGATGACCCTAAACTCCGTTTTTCAAAAGATCAAAACTTAAAACTATTTTCTGGTTACCTAAATAAAAAATGAATACTGTATAGTTTTTAAATTTTGCGAGTGTTGCTTTTTTGGAAATCATTCGTGGGTGTTTTTTTCGCGAATTATTTTTGTAGGCTAATTGAATACGGCAGATTTTAGCCATTTCGCGAGGTATTAAATTTCGTGGCTTGGGATGAGTCCTCGAATTAGCGAAATTGAAACCCTGCTAATATTAGCAACAACAAAACCCTCGATCATTTCGACTTTAAATGAACTTGCATTAGAACATTAGTCTAGATAATTTAAATCCAAAGCAGATTCCAATATAACGTACGTGTACTTTGAAGACACGGGCAACGACTGTGGAATTTGAAATTGTTCGTTGAAATTATCCAGTCTTCAGCAGATGGAATTTATAATATTGGCATTACTTTCTTCCGATAAGACTTTTTCCTCGTCCATAATTTGAGATAAAACTATAAAAATCAGTCCGTGGGATATACGAAAATTGGCAGACGTGCATTCACGCGTTATCAGGCTGGTTAGCATCTTCGTCACGCGCTCACGCGACTTGAGGGGCGCAATATACGGTCTTCTACACTTTCTCTTGATCACGTGTGAAGTGTTGTGTTACATGAACCAGAAAATCCCAAACAGATAGAATAACTGAAGCTTAAAATATAAGCAATGGGGTGTCAAATCTCTAAGTACACACCGCTTTTACAATAGGTTTATATATATGCACAAGACAGCTGTACAATATCGCCATACTGTGCAGTTGTGGGTAATTTCATGTAGAGAAAAATTGACACTTTTCTCGTTTATTCTACGCGCAATTCGCGGGATTTTGTATTTTTATTTATTTACTTTTTGAATAATTTTCAATTTCTGATATATACAAAATTCACAAGTCATTATTTCTCCATTATTAGCGGATATTTAAAGGCCCACTACCTTTCCGAAACGGCTTATAACATAGATTATGTAAAATAAGAAATAGTGCATTTCTTCGGCGTTGTAACAATAGGTATTTAGCGCGCGGATAAGTCAAAGACCCACTATAGACTAATACATGTATATAGAGATATTAGTCTACATTTTAGTCTTTGACTTATCCGCGTGCTAAATACCTATGTTGAAACCTCATCTTTCAATTAGGCCATCAATATGTATATATTTCCGTCTGTTATAGTTGTTTTTAAGAAACTTGAAATTTTTATTTCGGAAAGATTTACTAGACTGCGAATATCGCAAAAATTTACCTCTCACGACTAAATACGAACACCTGATCTGTACAGGTAAATTTTTATTCGAATCATCGAGTGGCAGTTACCTATGATTCTATTACAAATGGTCCATGAAAAAAAGTTCGATACATCGAGAACTTCGATTCATAAAACTTCGATTCATACATGGGTTTGTTAGTAATGTTATATAGTGAAGAAATTCGGGACCAGACAAAAAGTTCGATACAGCGAGAAATTCGATTAATCGGAGTTCGAATCATCGAGGTTTGACTGTATTCGTATCCAGTAACAGATTGAGAACCTTGAATCCATTCTATACGAACACTTTCTCTCGTGCATATAGGATGATTGATTTACAGTTGCAGTTTTCTTCGAACTTATTCCTCAAAATGGCGGGATGCATGTATCAGAATTGCAATATTGCGTACACTTCGTATGAACATCTAACCACATCCCTATAGGGGTCACGTCAGGGTGACCCTTGCTTCCATTTTTTGTTCATACGGAGTGACGGAGTGGATAATTAACATCGAATTTTAATTAGATTGAATATATTATATTGTCTCAGCCAATCAGAAGCAACGTCACAAACGGCGACGCCATTTTTTCCTTTATGGGCTGATAAAGTAAATTTTTAAACCAATGAAAATGCTCGTAACAAGCAAAATTGAATTATATTGTAAAAGAACGTCATGAGAGAAAATTACTCATCAAATATATGTGGATATGAAGGATAAGGATATTCTATCCTCGGGATCACAAGATGTTATAAAACCATCGTCAGCCAAGCCTCGAGTTTTATTACATTTTGTGACCCTCGTGTAGAATATCCCTATCCTTCATATCCACATATGAAATAGTCTATTACAGGGACAATTCAGTCTAAGAGTACAATGAAATTGCATATATATCGATAACTAACCAGTTGTAATGAAAACGAGATTAGCTTGTTTAATGTCTATAAGAATCCGTTGATATTGTCTGTTTCACGTTCTTAATAAATGGAGTGGGATGACTGGTTTTCCTTTTGTCAGTATAATGTGACAGGGCGGGGTGTGTTGTGCGGTGTCTTTGACGGTATGCTTCCGTGAGATAGCACTATCAAAAGGACAAGAGTTGCACTATTACTCATCCTCGATACTCGGGTTACTGTAATGACGTGGATATAACGTCAGTGATAGTAACCCCTGGATTATCGAGGATGACTATTATTATGAGGTATTATATAAAATTTATTTATTTTACAACATGTTATAGATACAGAAATCAGTTTCGATGACGGGATGTAAACGCGCGACAAGTTAACCACTGAGCCTTTGATCGCGATTGGCAATAAAATTGTAGCTCAAAAGATTTTTAGAAAATTATGATATTGTCTTTACAAAGGTATAGTAGGCCGGGTACGTATATTCGTTCTACATGCATGGGGACCATATCGTGGAACTAGTAGTACATTGTATAAACTGCACTACCATATACCTCGGCGGTATGCCTAATTATGTATTCTATTTTCTGCTTATAGTTTGAGAGCCTGAGAGACGGGCCCGATGCCTGCCAATACGGAAATGTTTATTCTGGTGTTCAGATTCTATATCTCCTAGATAATTGCACACTAGGATAAGAACCTAAAGCAATTTCCTTTTTTGAGGAAAAATCTATCGCTTCTAAATGAGTGATGTGCCTTTGACTACGACCCGCTTAGTCCTGCACACCCCTATATTGTCATAGTGGTATCGCACCATCGCAAAAAAATGAACGATTCCATATTAAATTAGAGGGGTGTTGATGTAATTAGGAGGTGGTCCAAAGTAAAAGATTTCCTGTCCCGATGTGTGTCCACCTAATGACTATCGAATGCCTATTATTGTCCTAGACCAAAATCACGCGCCGCTGTTCCAAATTAGTGACCTGGCGCGAGTCGTAAAGCTGTTTTTTTTTTCTCCTGTAAAACATATGGTACCTAAATAATAGGTTCTCTGTGATCTTGTTTCCATTTTGTGCATTCAGTTGCTAGTGAAAGCGTTGAAAAAGACCCTATGTTTAATTTAACAATGGTTTAGGGCTTTGTGGTAAAATTCACTGTAAAATATCACGGTTTTACGTAAAGCCTCGACATTCCAAGTCACCCCTGGATTATATCATAGTAAAACTGAAGGCACTGTCTGCTACAACGGATGAGCAGTTAATTTGTTCCTTTGGTGTACATAAAAAATTCGATAACTGTACAACGGGATTTTGGAAACGTTCTTCGCTCTCCGTAATCTTTGAAGGAAGTTTATACTTGCCTGTGATTGGTCAGTTTAGTTCTCCTGAACTGCCTTCAGTTTTACTGTGGGAGAGTCCAGAGTTGATCGATCGGGGATATGTGACGACTATAGATATACTATACTGATTGTAGCCACTAAACTCTGCAAGATCTAAAACTACTACCATTTTTTTTTATTATACATGAAATTTGTTAAAATGGGACAAAAATGTTACACTGGTTTGTATACTTCTGCGTTTTGGTACAGATATTGTGTTACAGGGTTATTGCGTGCATTTGTACAAGGTCATTGCGTACATTTGTACAAGGTCATTGCGTAATTTTGTACAAGGTCATTGCATAATTTTTTACAGTGTCATTGCGTACATTTGCACAAGGTCATTGCGTAGATTTGCACAGGGTCATTGCGTACATTTGTACAAGGTCATTGCGTAGATTTACACAGGGTCATTGCGTACATTTGTACAAGGTCATTGCGTACATATACATGGTCATTGTGTACATTTATCAAGTACAATAAGGTCATTATGTATATTTTTGCAGGGTCATTGCGTACATAAGTTTAGGACGGTTCAAGGTCACATGCGTTCACAGTGACATGCCACGTGATACACTACATACGGTCACGTGCGTGCACGTGGTGCATTCGCACGGTCGCGCAGTACTCCATACAATGATATTTATATCAAAATAATCACCGTGAGACAGAGAATATCCATTATGAGACGGGAGATGACTGACAGGTTACCATGGAATCAAAGACACGCACCCGATGACAGATAAGAGCTCTACAAAGGGAGACCACTTATCACTCTCCTTTAAGTGCTGAGCTGCCAAGTGTTGATACTATAAATAGTGTTGTCGGATTTTTATTTGGTAACACCAAGGACGTAAATCCTTGGTAACGCATCTCACACGTTATATGTGTTTGTTGGAATGGACGGCTCGTATCAATGATGTGAACATTACGACTGTCTTACTGGCGGTGTACAGACATGGATGTTGGTACATTTGTAACCTCTTGTGTTTAATAAATAATTCAATTTTTAGAGTAAATGGATAATAGAATGACATTGTTATCCTGGTACTGATTGATTGTCCATGTACACTTAACCTTAAAGTATAATAGTATTATCAAATTATCTATGTTCAATCAAATCTTCTTTAGATTGGGGTTGACATGAATATTGATTAACCTCAATATAGTTATACAATTTTGAAGTTATGAAATGATTCAAGTTAGCCTATATTGAAAAACACAGACATTACACTGAAGAATAAAAAAAGCACATACTATACATTTACTTAAAGATATTCCACCGCTGACAAATGGTGTTTTTCTCAATCAAAAACAGGAACAGAGTAATTAGTTACAAAAGTTATTTACTTTACACCATTACCACCGTTGAAACATTTGAGCTTCTCATTTTACTTCAAGATAAAAATATTTAAAACAATTAATTGCATTCCGAAAAAAATTCTGTGACATTTTGTCCTATATGAAATGAAGTACTGATTGTGCATGCACCAAAAGCAAAATAAATTATCTTATATTTATTTTTGTATTGACATATATATATACATGATTGTTCAAATGATGAATATCATTTAAGCTATGTCGACGGTGGAGCATCTTTAAAGGCCCATTACCTTTCCGGAGCAAAATATAAAGGTTTCTAAAAAAAACCATTAATAACATCAGAAAATGCATACCGATGACCTAAAATAAGGTTATGACACCAAACATATGCAAGATTTCCTGCGTAATATATGAAAACAGTGGAGAGTCAATTCGCTGTTTTGCCGTCTGGCGCAGTGATAGTCAACTACCGCGCGGTATTTAAGAGGACGGCGTGAAACATAATACGACCCGCGTTATGAAAATAAACATTTTATTTATTTTAATCAAATAGTTCAGAAGGTGATGATAAATGTAGTATTAACGGTAAGTTAATAATTTTTAAGACTCTACAAAATTATCGATCTTGTTTTACATGCCCATTTTAAAAATTAAAAGCCGTTTCGGAAAGGTAGTGGGCCTTTAAGAGCAGAAGCGCCACTCATTTAATCATAACCTCTAATTGTTACAACAAAGATTCCTTATTTGATAATTCGTTGAATTATCATTACATGTATGTAAAATATCTTACAGGTGCTTCGATCGTCAGCTAGAGGAAAGTTAGAGCAAATCCGTGCACAAGTCCCTGTGAGCAGCGAAAGAAATATGTGGACGGAAAGAAACCGGTTTGTTTACATTATTGAGGAAGCGATGTATCAGAATTCGCTAATTTGTAACAGCTAGATCCAACAGGTGTGATTTATGTTTACAACGACGACGAGAGACGTAAACACTTCCTGTAGATCATCCAATGGCATTCATACTCCTATAAACAGCCGATATACACAGGTGTACGCGCCTCTCTCATCAGCGCCGGTGGCTGGGTACACAGCACAGGCGCTTGACTCGTATATCTAATGACGTGGATATTATTTGGCAAATTGTGCACTTTTTGATAAAGCATTTCCACATATCAAGAATATAATGAAAAGAAGTTCTAGGGCCAGTGTCATTTCCAAAAGTAGCCTATGACGTCATAACGGGCGATACCGAAATTTCACGAGAATAGATTGTTAGGCCTATATGATAGATTTTTATGTTATGAAGATATAACTTCAACTTCAATATTGTACTCTGGCTGATGAGAGTAATATCTGATTATTGTGTACATAACAGCTTCATATATTAAAAATCTGTTTAATTTTATTCTTTCAGTGCAATACGTAAAATCCAATTTTTGCGGGACTCTTTATTCTCTCTCTGAAATCATTGCTTATTTTTTTGTAACCTTACCAAGCGAAGTTGGCAGTCATTTAGACTATGAACTGCAATCGCTTATTATGACGTCATTATCATCGTGACGTCTCAATTGCCGTGCCAGCGATCACGGAAAATGGCTGTTCAAATGGCTGTTCCATCCTTGACGATAACGAATGATTAATTCCTTATATATGCAAAATCCCTTCGTATTTCAACATAAAATTGTAATCAAATGTAAATATAAGAATTGAACGTCTTTCAGTTGGCATACATAGCCAATATTAATGCCAACTTCACGGAGGCAAATTTTAACATGAAGCTTCGTGGAATTTTCCTTTGTCCAGTTGGCATTCATATCGGCTATGAATGCCAACTGAAAGACGTTCAATGCTTAAATGAACGTCCATCTGAATGACTCATATACAATGCAATAAGTTGTTTGGCTGTCGCCTATACAAGAACAGGTCCCATATGGCATTGGCTAACAGCATTAAACTTGTGCGTTACACTTTCCGACAAAATGCTGATGGAATTATCCACTTTCGCAGTCGGGCAAAGTATTTATGATTTTAGTAACATGATGCATAGGAACAATTATGCTTCTGCTACTGACGACGCAGGAGAAACGTATTACAAGATAGCAAGGAGTGAAACATCCTCGATACTCCGGGGGTTTCGATCACTTACGATCTCTACACCTCTGGACTATCTCATTGTAAATCTGAACCAATTACATGCATGCAAAAATTTTTCTTTGAAGACTACAGATCGGGAGAGCAACGCCTTACTTCAAAGCCACAAGTCAACCACAGGACTAAAAGAGATCGTAAGTGATCGGAACCCCTGGAGTATCGAGGATGGGAGTGAAAAGGATGCCGGAGGAGGCAACTAAATACAAGGGACGGAGAGTGAAGGACATTCGATACAGCAGCTAACGATATCAACCGGAAACCTTCGGCACTTTCCGTTAACAAGAAAAAATCTTCTCGTTTACGGAAATTTCCGAAGGTTCCCGATTGTTGAAGCTATAGGTGACCCCTCCCCCGCTCCATCCTTATCATTTGCAGTACAATCTCCACTTCGTTTCCCAATCCATGCCTACATTAAAATGTTCATTGTATTTTATTCTACAATTATATTTATATAAATGACTGTATGAGAAAAAATATTTTCTAAGTTAATTGTGATTTTATGTGCCTGTTCCGCTTTTTAAAGTTAGAGGTCTAATATCATTCTGAAGAAAAAAAAACAAAACAAAAAATAAACCAAAAGTTTCGTTTTGCGTTTTTACATACAATAGTGATAGATAGTCAACTAAGGGCCGGGAAGATAAGACGACCCGCGTTATGAAAATTAACATTTTATTAATTCTAATTAAATCGTTCAGAAGTTGATGATAAGTTTAGCATTAAGGAGAAACAGTAAACTAATAACTTTTACGACTCTACAAATTATCAGTTTTGTTTAACATTCCCATTTTGAAAATTAAAAGTCGTTTCGGAACGGTAGGGTCTATATCAATATATGTTTAAACTATGAACGTTTATAAATTAATCATGATTCACCAGTTAGCAGAGGTGACCTCAATTTGTGTGTTAAAGGCCCACTTCAATTTTCAGCGTAAACTATGTAAACATTGAAGATCAGTTTCGTTGTTTTGCCTTCTGGTGCAGTGATAGTCAACTAACGCTCGGTAATCAGGACGACGGCGGGGAAGATAATACGACCCGCGTTATGAAATTAACATTTAATTTATTTAAATTTAGTTATTCAGAAGGTGATGATATTACCGGTAAGCTCATAACTTTTGCGACTCTACAAAATTATCAATTTTGTTTTACATTCCAATTTTTGAAATTAAAAGCCGTTTCGGAAATGTAGTGTGCCTTTAAATATACATGTACATATTATATTTCAAAAAACATAAATGTTGTAGTTCGATAGGCCTAGTGATACATTCTAAGTTTTCCACTTTGACAAAATAAAGTTCTATGTATTCACCAGCGTTTTATAAAACAAAAATATATTTTCAAGACTTGAAGGTCTAGCAAACAACACCGAAATTGTTAATTCATAGGGTTCACAACCACGGGCGCACGCATTTTATGACAATATATTTGTCTTAGTAATATTCTCTGATAATTGATATATTATTATCTTATTCTACCAGTGCGAAGTCATTTGTGGCGGTCCTGTGCCATGAGCGCTTAATGTTTAAAAGTGACCTTTGAATGCCGCGGGGTTACGTATACGGTCCGCTCGTAAAAAAGGCTGTTTGTTTGTGACAGTCCCGCAGTGTGACGTTCCAGTAACGTCTGCTAGTATCATGTGGATTTTTGTTTACTTTTGAGGCCGGTAGGTGTGTGTATGTACATATTATAGCTTTAACCACACGGGGACACCCTGCTATCAAAAGTCGCCACATATATATTGAGAAACTCCGAGATGAGACCTTAATTATTCTGGGATATTTACTCAGTGGGTAGAGTTATTGCAGCTTTCCAGCTCTGGAAGAAAAGGTATGTGTTTTTTTTATATACATGCACGTGCTTCAAGTTACAGTACTAGGCAACTAATTTAGTACGGTCATTTTAATTTCTTAGTGTTGCATTGGTCGCTTCTTCGAACATTGAGATCCTGTTTTCTTTCAAAACTTTTCTTTGACTTAGTAAAAAAAAAATATTGTGATCTTTTATTTTGAAAGTCAGATCAAAATGGGTTTTTTTTGTTCAAGTTAGAAAGTTGGTTTGACAATGAGAGTCCATGTATGCTTGATGTTGTAAACTGTTTTTACACGTACATGTGCACGTGGTCGAGCGTTATTTTTTATTAAACAAAAAACTACAATTGGTAAACACGTGAGTCTTTTTGTTTCTGTACATACAATGTATAGACCTAGATATCTAGATAATACATCGATATGTGAAAGTTTAAATGCAGCAAAAATTTTGGATGTTTATTGAAACTGTGTGAAAACCTATGTTTACAGAAATAATTATTCCTATCAAACCTCATTATTTTTTATGTTTAATTGTTTCATTTATGAAAATAAAATTTTGGATTGAAGAAAGGTTTTATCAAGTGGTAACCCTTAAACTGTGAATAGGGTTTCAGTTTCTGATCTACAGTTTCTGATATTCTGTGGAAAGAGTGCTTATGGAGGGGGGTGGGGGTCACCAATTACTGAAGTGGGGGAGGGGGCAGAAGGATTCTTATAGGGGACACACACTTATGAGGAGGGACACTTATAGGGAGAAGGGGCACCAATAACTGAAGTGGGGGAGGGGACAGAAGGATTCTTATAGGGGACACACACCTACATAGTATGAGGAGGGACACTTATAGCGGGGATGGCGGGGGGCACCAATTACTACATGTAAGACGGGGAGGGGCACTCACTTCAACATCATTGGGCCATCAATTATAACTTCAAATATGTCTGTTTCTGTACAGTTGTCAACTTTTAGGTATGTTCAAATATTAGATTTGTTTAACATCTCCTCTTTCTTAAGTCACTTAGTTTTTTATTTAAATGTAATTTTATTCTTAATCAGTTTTTAATTCAAATGTAATTTAATGCTTAATTGGTCTTTACTAGATAATCAAACAAGAACCTTTCATGTTTCAAATTTAAAACTTTGAAATTAAATTTTTTTTTAGAATATTCATACAAATAATATAATGTATATACTTTACATAAAGCTAATAAATACGACCCTGATTGAAGTTTTAAATCTAAAACGTTTTATCACATTTTGGTTTTAACAACAATACATTTACATGTAACCTGTAATATATAAAACCATATTTGTATGGTTTGAGTTTGCATAGATTTAAAATATGCTATGTGATAAGTTAGATAAACATTTAATTGGACACAATGTAAACAAGACATTTAAAGTTTGGCTAGTGTAAACATTATCTATGAATTGGTTATGTAATTTGAAGGTGAATATCTGACACGACAGGCTGTGCAATTTTATGTAATCAAAATTAGGTCCAGCATTGTTGGTCAATATTGAGTAATCAAAGTACACAAATTCATTGCAAGTTTATAAAGGGTTTTATTTTCAACAAAATTCTGTAAATGTTGAAATACCATTGAGGATGAAGTTTCCGCTTCAATGATTTCCCCCTCACCTGATAGTAGTTTGTGAATGTATGAACAGTGTTACTGAAGATATACATGTATTTATCACGAAAATAATGTGACACAATGCAAACATTTTAGTTTTGCAATTCGCGAAATTAAGCACTCGTAAAAATATCCACTTTTCTATATGTTAAACAGTTTACTGCATGTATAGTGAAACCACACCCTTAATGACCACCTCTGTATAAAGACCACCTCTGTATAAAGACCACCTCTTATAAAAACCATCTCTGTATAAAGTCCACCTCTGATTAAAGACCATGCACCTCTGTATAAAGACTGCCTTTGTGTGAAGACTACCTCTGTATTAAGACCACCTCTGCATAAAGACAACATCTGTATAAAAACCACCTCTGTATAAAGACTGCCTCTGTATAAAGACTACCTCTGTATTAAGACCACCTCTGCATAAAGACCACATCTGTATAAAAACCACCTCTGTATAAAGACTGCCTCTGTATAAAGACCACCTCTGTATAAATACCACCTCTGTATAAAGACCACATCAGTATAAAGACCACCTTTATATTAAGACAACCTCTGTATCAAGACCACCTCTGTACAAAGACCACCCCTGTATAAAGACCATCTCTGTATAAAGACCACCTCTGTATAAAGACCACCTTTATATTAAGACAACCTCTGTATCAAGACCGCCTCTGTACAAAGACCACCCCTGCATTAAGACCACCTATGTATAAAGTCTACCTTTGTATACAGACTACCTCTGTATATAGACCACCTCTGTATTAAGACCATTTTTTTGGGGTCCAAAATGACCATTAATAACACAATACGACCTGTGTAAATGGACCAGTTGTTGTTATGGATGCTTATTGTCTTCTCGCATTCTTAGATATTCTCATCTGCTTTCGCATCTGAGCATTCATCAGTTCTTGCATCCTGGCGTTTATCAGTTCTCGCATCCTGGCATTCATCAGTTCTCGCATCTTGGCATTCATCAGTTCTCGCATCCTGGCATTCATCAGTACTCGTATCCTGGCATTCATCAGTACTGGTATCCTGGCATTTATCAACTCTCTCGTCCAGCGTGTTCATCTTCTCTCATAATGATAGATAGCTTCATTTACATACCAACATCAGTTTAAGGTTGAGTGGATTTCCTGTTGATAATACCGGGATATGAATCATTTTACTTTATACAATGTAGCTCCTAGCTCTTACCATATAATATTTATACTCTACCAAAACTTAGGTAAATTGGTAGCTATAAGGGCAGGTCAAAATCTTTCTTTATAATTTTAATTATACAGGTTACTTGCTATATCTTACTGGTATAATAATAAAAATGACATTTTAATAATCTTTTCAAATGTTCTTTTGGAATCTAATTCATAAGTTTCATTTTTCCAGTATACTAATACTAAGTTGCATCGTCTTTCTGAAATTTCATATTTCCTTAAATCCTTTTTCGTTACACAGCATATATGCAAGTATCAATATTAATAAATGAAAAATTAAAGGGACAATTCATTCTAAGAGAACATTAAAATTTGTACATACATCGGACTAACCCCAGTTCTAATGGAATTTACATCAGTCGGTTTTACTGTGATGTGCCTGAAAACCCCATGGTGGTGATATGTGTGTGAAATTTTCAAACTCGCTCGCTGTCCGCCATTACACATTGTGGTCGAACATCTTGTATGCCGAACCCTGTCCCTTGCTCGTAGAGTAATGCTACTTTTGTCTAGAACTGCTCAAATCGATCTGACAATAGTGTGTTTACCTTATTAGGTGAATTGTCTTGCCTAAAAATCATTTTATCACCTTCTCAGTGGTTATGTAGTTCATTTGTTTAACGTGCGTGACTTTGGCTCTGGTATAGGTACAGCGTCCATATTCTACCTGCTTAATCGTATTGATCAACGATTTGATATTTCAACGATATTAATTAAAATACTTAACAATGACGTGGAATTTGTCAATGTTTAACGTTATTTGTTTCATAAGAAATATAGAACAATACATTTATGTCATATTTCACTTCTTGGTTATGTAAAAGAATTAGCCTGAGTGAATTGTCTCTTTAATGAATTTTGATGTTCTTACAACATGGTAGATTGATGTTGATTGTGGCATGTTTCAGATCCATCAATAGCTGAGATATGACTTTTGACATATTTGCGGTATAGTGATGTTTTTCCAGTGACGTATCTTACCATAAAAGACCACTGACTTTTGACGCTAACTAATGTTGTTGATCGTGGAGTGATAGGGGCATCATAGACCACTATGACTTTTGATATTAGCTCTGTTGGTCCGGAGTGGTGCAGGCAGCCATCATAGACCACTCTGTCTTGTGACGTTGACGCTATTGGTCGCGGCGTGATATGGCCATCAAAGATAACTATTACTTTTGACGTTAATGCTGTTGATCTTGCATGATAAGCCATCATCAACCACTATGACGTTTTACGGTAACGTTGTTGATCGCGGTGTGGTAGGGCCATCAAATACCACTGACTTTTCACGTTAATGCTGTTGGTTGTGGTGCGATATCATGACACAAGCATCAAATACCACTATGACTTTTTGACGTTAACGCTGTTGGTCGTGACGTGACAGTGGCCATCAGTAGTAATGATGACTATGGACTTTTAACGACTTCTCCACATTAAAACCAGTACCCATTGTATAGCTAACAAGTCCACACCACAGCTAAAGGTTGTTCCCAATTGTAGATAGATAAACACGGATTAGGCCCCTGTCGTGCTTCAGTAAACCTCACAGGATGGCTCAACGGGACCTCTTTGATGTATTCCGTATTGACAATTACCAATACAGGTAAAAATTCCACAGGTATGTGCTGGTATCAACCTTGCGACAATCGTTTCTTTTAATACGATGATTTGACAAGGGCTACAAAGGTCGAAAGGATCAATCTTCTTACAAATGCACGGTTCTGGTTGAATGATTTCTGCCAGATTGAAGACTTGTACAGTTTGACAGATAAACCGGTCCAGGTGATTAGCGGGTCAATTGCATTGTTTTTGTTTACATAAATGTCTACAGGTAGATTTTTGCACAGGTAGGTACCTTACATGTCGAATTCGTTACATACCAGGTAAATCACATTTCAAGTGACACAGTTATCTTTACACAAATAAAATGTTTTACCTGTAGTTTTCTATACTGGTAAATGTTTCACTCTGCACTGGTATATTTACATGTAATTTTCTAGAACTGTAAATTATTATTTATCTGTAATTCTTATACAGGTAAATACTTCATACATGTATGTAAATATTTTACCTGTAACCCTCTATATATATATATATGCATATGATATGTATGGAGTAATTTTCTATGCAGGAAAACATTTTACTTAATATCCTCTATAACTGTGCTGTAATTTTCTTTACATTTACAGGTAAATAATTACCTGTAACCTTTGATATTGGTTTGATTTATCTGTAATATTCTTTTCACTCTATTCCAAATACTCTTTTCAGGAAAAACAATATGGCACCTATTATCAACTTTTATATGGGTTTGATTTACTAGTTATTTCTGTGCAAGTAAATATCCTACCTGTAATTTTGCACTTTAATGATATGTTGAATTTAACTCTATAGGTAAATATTTCAGGGGAGGCCATCCTTAAATGATCTTTCAGGGGAGATCATTCTTAAATGGTCTTTCAGGGGAGAAAATGATCTTTCAGGGGAGATCATTCTTAAATGATCTTTCAGGGGAGATCATTCTTAAATGATCTTTCATGGGAGGTCATCCTTAAATGATTTTTCAGGGGAGATCATTCTTAAATGATCTTTCAGGGGAGATCATTCTTAAATGGTCTTTCGGAGGGGGATCATTCTTAAATG
The DNA here is from genome assembly GCF_041381155.1 of Argopecten irradians. Lineage (NCBI taxonomy): Eukaryota > Metazoa > Mollusca > Bivalvia > Pectinida > Pectinidae > Argopecten > Argopecten irradians. The sequence continues at coordinate 32,133,121 of NC_091146.1, read as the reverse complement.
ATCTTTCATGGGAGGTCATCCTTAAATGATTTTTCAGGGAAGATCATTCATAAATGATCTTTCAGGGGAGGTTATCCTGAAATGATCTTTCAAAGGATCCTTAAATGATCTTTGCTGTTAATAAGACATTATTGTAAAGTGCTGAGGCCTGGGCTTTAATCAACGGAGCTGTCATCTATCCTAGAGCAGGCCATGCACCCTTAAGGTTGCTAACTACAATACACAGTACTGACACTCATCCACACAGTCACTAGAAATACCCATATCCATGCATGTACAGTGTATTGTCACATTATGCAGGTGCGTCTGGCCCTTATGACCATTAGCTCTTGATAGTACTGTACATAAAGTAATTCAAAACAAACAAAACCAAAATATGATAGATACATCAAACTTAATCGATGAGAAACTGATGACTTCTGTGTACAAATTACCTGGTGTCTTAATTAGCAGTTTTACGGTAAAGTTATTTGTTGTACTGATAGCTTACATAGGTATTCATGTTTGCAGAAAGATTAACTTATTCACCCCTGAAGACACATTTGGGCTGATCTAAATCAAAGACTGGACCAGTCCATTATGAAATTTTAGGGGTGTAAATAGTGTTATAGTGTTATCTTTATTTATTGGCTATGTCATTTGTAACACCGGTCGGAAGCTTCAAAGATTGTTGACATTTTTGTCGAGCAGGTCATCGTCCTATTCAACCTATATATATATCAGTAAGGAAAATGTTTTTACTGTTTATATAATCTCTGCGATAGGCACATTTTTTTTGGTGTAAAATTTTGGTCTCATTTCTGTTTAAGTCATAATTATGTACCATATAAGTTATATGCCAACTTTTTTGAAATTCCCATGGGGGTAATTTCACGTGTTTAAACTTTTCACCACAAGAAAGTGTACTTAGTAACCAATCCCCTATGAAAAAATTAAAGGTTTATTTTTGTATTTTTTGTTCTTTCTGATGATATAATCAGATTTTTGACATTTTGAATATTGAAGAGTTTGGACTTATTAAAATGGCCGAAATTGGGGATTCAATCATATTCAGGAGTCTCCCTCCAAAATAGGGATGGTTGCATGGCAATTTTCAACTAGTTCTTTCATTATACTTTATTAAAGTATGATAAAATAAGTGGTCAAAAATTTTGACTTGTAGTATTTTCTTCTTTCAGAAATCCCTTCATCTGAATCAATAAAAGATAAATTTGATACAGGCAGTCCATCTCTAGAATATCCATATATAATATATAGCAGAAGTTTGAAACTAGGGGGAGATAATTATTAGAATTTGATCAGCAAAGAAATTATTATAAAAAAAACCCTGATTATTTGCCACTATTAACCAATTCACCTCTGAAGACGTATGTAGATTCTTCTAATTCAAAGTCTGAATTTATGGAATAGTCTGTTATGGAATTTCAGAATACCTGTTTGAAAATTAAAACATCTATTGCATAAAATACAGTAAAACCTGTCTTAGCGACCACCTCTGTATAAAGACCACCTCTGTATAAAGACCACCTCTGTATAAAGACCACCTCTGTATAAAGACCATCTCTGTATCAGCGTGCCCCATTACGTACAGGTGTACGTGATTCACGCATCAAAAGTAATATGCACGTACACAAATTGGAAGCAGAGGGTACACTGCACGTACGATAAAATGGGAGTAAAAGCTAATAAAATGGGTGTAAAAACTGAAAACAGTTGTTATATATAATTTATATATTAAAACTGTCGGAAGAAATGACGAGACAATATCGTCCAGATCTTTCTGTAAGCTGGTTGCTACTGGCGATTTCCCTGCATTTTGGTTGGCTGATCATGACGACCCATCGATCTAGGTTATTTCATAACCTGAATAATGTTTCGCTATTTGATTATGGGCGCTATCACACACTAAAGATCGTAAGGCGTAACACCAGTGGTGTTCACTTGTCCGATGTTGTAAACATGGAGCCGTCTAAAAAGCGTACGATTAGCGATTTCTTTGCGAGTCCTTCTATCACCAAAAGAAAATCCCTGAATGAAACATTGTCTGAAAACGTAGATCAATGTAAGAAACAAGTAAAAAAGTTCCAACCCCAGTGTTTATGATGATTTGATTGGAAACAGTTAACACTATTTAAGTTCTTTAAAATCTACAGCTTTGAGCCTTTCAATGTCATTTTTTGCAGCATGATATCCGACGAATTGGAATTAGAAATGAAAGTAAAATTGCTCTTATGTCACCCAAGGAGTCGATAATTGAATATACTTAAATGTGTCATTGTGTTATGATCAAAGCTTGATGAAATGCTTCATATTTGTTAAAATTTTGCTTGTACCCCAAGATTTATGCTGTACCCCTCAAATTTTCTGAGGAGGGGTACACTTAACCCCTGATGAGAGAAAGTCAGGGGGCACGCTGCTGTATAAAGACCACCTCTACATAAAGACCATCACTGTATAAAGACCATCTCTGTATAAAGACCACCTCTGTATATATACCACCTCTGTTTAAAGACCACCTCTGTATAAAGACCACCTCTGTATAAAGACCATCTCTGTATAAAGACCACCTGCATAATAAGACCACTTTCGCAGTGTCCCAAATGGTTAATTTCAACACAATTTGACCTGTATAAAGATTACTTGGCTATAAAGCCATTATTTTCTTGGTCCTTTGGGTGGTTTTAATTGACAGATTTTACTGTACCAAGTTCAATAATATATTTCTTGTGGAAAAATTCAGTAAATACATTTTTTTCGGAAAAATTTCGGAAAAAAAATGGAAATAATTTTTTTCATTATTTTATATTTGTGGATACAGTATAGAGAAGCAGGGTTGATGTATCTTTGAACTCAGGTTATTGAGTACATCCTATAGGAATATCATCGGTGACAATTCCGCGAGTGCGAATTGATTCGTTTTTTTGGGGGGAGTCACACAGGTGTTTTACTGTAGTAACAGTAATGTCAAATATTTCTTGTTTTTTTTTGTGAGGTCGCTTAGTGCAGGAATCTGTCGTAGTCTATGTGTGTTGAGAATGACAACATTGAGTTTAAACGTTTTGTTTTGTTTGGGGATGTTTAGATTCTCAACTAGAATGTTTATATACCATTAAGGATAACCATCCTATATATACAATAGAACTACATTCATTTTCTGGCAAAAGTGTTTGGGCAGTTCCAATTCTTGTTTTATTCCTATTGAAATGGGTAAACACAAAGTTCAACAGGGAAATTATTCATGAAGCTTCTACTAAAGAAAAGGTTTTGGATCTTTCATTAAAAATCTGAAGTAGAATGTTTTTGGAAACACCAGATAAATCAATCCATATCTTTAAAGTAAAATGTATATTTATAGGTCATCTGACCGAAGGTCTGGATAACCTGTAGTCATCATGTGGTGTCTGTTGTTGTGCTTTGTGTGCTGTCAGCTGTTCGCTGTCTGCCGTGTAGACTGGCTATCAGTCTCTAGAATATTAAACAAATCACTAAATATTGGCTTGATTATTTTTGTCTCTACTACATGCCTGATTCTAAGTTTTAAACTAGGGGGAGATAATCTAGTAAAGAACTCTGCTGAGAAAGTCTTATCAGCAACTTAGGGTCTGGTGGCCAGTCTATCTGCCGTGCAAAAGAATAAAAGTCAACTCTTTCTTTACCCCATAGCAGATCACTACCAATAGTAGCTGGAATAAAGAGTGAACTAACATATATAGTACATGTATTGGAAAAAAGATGAAATCTTTATAATCTCATTTACCCCTGAAAATTTATAATGAGCTGTTCCATCCTCTGATTTAGAAGAGTTCAAATGTGTGTACGGGGGTGAATTAATACTGACCTGATTAATGGGACTTTTTATTTGCTAACTATGTTTCTAATTAAAGCAGGAATGATTTGTGGGCTACAGTGGCTAAGTGGTAAAGGTGTTCAGTATATTTACCATTAGTTGACTGAATTGACTGTGAATAAGAAACGTCACCTAAACTACGCAGGAAGTGACACCTTAACCACTCAGCCACTGTGACCCAGAGGTGGAGGGCTAGTGGTAGAATGTCAGACACCTTAACCACTCAGCCATCGTGACACAGAGGTGGAGGGCTAGTGGTAGAATGTCAGACACCTTAACCACCCAGCCACTGTGACCCAGAGGTGGAAGGCTAGTGGTAGAATGTCAGACACCTTAACCACTCAGCCACTGTGACCCAGAGGTGGAGGGCCAGTGGTAGAATGTCAGACACCTTAACCACTCAGCCATCGTGACCCAGAGGTGGAGGGCTAGTGGTAGAATGTCAGACACCTTAACCACTCAGCCATCGTGACACAGAGGTGGAGGGCCAGTGGTAGAATGTCAGACACCTTAACCACTCAACCATCGTGACACAGAGGTGGAGGGCTAGTGGTAGAATGTCAGACACCTTAACCACTCAGCCACTGTGACCAAGAGGTGAAGGGGTGCATTTGGGGGTATGGTTGACAATTTAGCAGAAAGAGATATCTTTCTCACCATTTCACGACAAATGGATATATGATTACAGGTAAATGAGAAACTGATAAGGGTCACTCTCATAGCTGGTAAGTTCTGATAGTCTCCATTTTCATTACAATAGCTAGGAATCTTATATTAATTTTGTCTAAGTGTTTGAGGTTTCGACTTCAGAGTTCTGATAATGAATTTTTGATTTGTTCACAATAGATTGGAGCACAGCTATCTTAGTGCATTCAGCTGTTGAGAGTCTAGTGGCCAGTGTATCTGATGTCATGTATCTGGGGGTCTAATCTGCTGGCTTAAGTCAGACCAAACCATGTCAGGAAATAAATGTATATAAATTATGATACAAATAAATCTGTCTAGAGTAAATATAATAAATAAGTTTCTCACTGAATTTATCAATACTGAATTATCCCCATTTATGATTGGAAAGTGGTCAATAGAACATATTATGCATTTTATTTGTCAAGTGCTGTTGAAAACATCCTTTATGTGCTAGATGATCAGTCCATATTTAAACAAGTGGTCACTATAGACAGGTGGTCACACTATAGACAGGTGTCACTCTAAACAGACAGTCTTTACAAAAGTGGTCACTACAGGTGGTCACTATAGACTTGTGTCCATTTAGACAGATGTCACTGTAGATAGATGGTGACTATAGACAGATGGTCACTATAAATAGGTGTCATGATAGACTTGTGTTGCTATAGACAGGTGTCAATATAGACAGATATCATTTTAGACAGATGGGCAATATAGACAGTTGGTCACTATAGACAGATGGTCACTATAGATAGGCATCTCTTTAGACAGGAGTCACTATAGATAGGCATCTCTTTAGACAGGAGTCACTATAGATAGGCATCTCTTTAGACAGGAGTCACTATAGATAGGCATCACTTTAGACAGGAGTCACTATAGATAGGCATCACTTTAGACCAGTGGTCACTATAGATAGGCATCACTTTAGACAAGTGGTCACTATAGATAGGCATCACTTTAGACAAGTGGTCACTATAGATAGGAATCACTTCAGACATGTGGTCACTATAGATAGGAATCACTTTAAACAAGTGGTCACTATAGATAGGCATCACTTTAGACAGGTATCACTATAGATAGGAATCACTTCAGACATGTGGTCACTGTAGATAGGAATCACTTTAAACAAGTGGTCACTAAACACAGTTGATCACTGTAGACAGGTATCACTATAGACATATGTTCACTATAGACAGATGTTCACTATAGACAGGTGGTCACTATAGACAGTTGGTCACTTGAGAATTTGGTTGCTATAGACAGGTGTCATTGTAGGCAGATGGTCACTTTAGACAAATGGTCACTATAAACTAGTGTCAATATAGTCTTGGCGGATAGTCATTTCAAGACAAGTTTTGATAACATTCCTCTTTTTTGACCACAAAGTTATAAAAGCTAATAAACTAATGACCAGAGAAACTAAGTAGCGGTCCATGGTCATTTAAGACAGGTTATCAAGTAGATAATTTTGATAACATTTCTCTTATTTGACCCAAAAATTCTAAAATGTAATCAATTAATGGCCAGACAAACTAAGTCAGGGCCAGGCATATCAAGTCCCATGACTTTATAGGTATAGTAGATTTGTTTGTCTCTGGTGTTCTGTAGACAATGACAAGACAAACAGAAGTATATAGCCAGTATATAGTCAGTCACTATAAAGCTGTCATGTTAGATATGGAGTTGACCTGTTGGTGAGGTCAGTGACCCTCGATTCCTCCCTGATTGATAACACACTCGTAATTAATTGTTACAGTGGTACTAATCTGTCATCAACTGTCTATAGCATTTCATCCACGACTTTCTTAAGACATAAAAACAAAAGGGCCTGACTCGATAATCACTATATATTACTGAAGAAATAACAATATCACACAGTCAAAAATTTTTGCCCAGTTATAAGGCACAAATACCTTTTAAGACAAAAAAACCAAAAGACTCGATAATCACTATAATTCTGAAGAAATAATAATATCACACAGTCAAAAATTTTTGCCCAGTTATAAGGCACAAATACCTTTTAAGACAAAAAAAACCAAAAGACTAGATAATCACTATATATTACTGAAGAAATAATAATATCACAAAGTCAAAAAATTTTGCTCAGTTATAAGGCACAAATACCTTTTAAGACAAAAAAACCAAAAGACTCGATAATCACTATAATTCTGAAGAAATAACAATATCACACAGTCAAGACTTTTTGCCCAGTTATAAGGCACAAATACCTTTTAAGACAAAAAAACCAAAAGACTCGATAATCGCTATATATTACTGAAGAAATAATAATATCACACAGTCAAAAATTTTTGTCCAGTTATAAGGCACAAATACCTTTTAAGACAAAAAAACCCAAAAGACTCGATAATCACTATATATTACTGAAGAAATAATAATATCACACAGTCAAAAATTTTTGTCCAGTTATAAGGCACAAATACCTTTTAAGACAAAAAAACCAAAAGACTCGATAATCACTATATATTACTGAAGAAATAATAATATCACAAAGTCAAAAAATTTTGCCCAGTTATAAGGCACAAATACCTTTTAAGACAAAAAAACCAAAAGACTCGATAATTGCTATATATTACGGAAGAAATAATAATATCACACAGTCAAAAATTTTTGCTCAGTTATAAGGCACAAATACCTTTTAAGACAAAAAAACCAAAAGACTCGATAATTGCTATATATTACGGAAGAAATAATAATATCACACAGTCAAAAATTTTTGCTCAGTTATAAGGCACAAATACCTTTTAAGACAAAAAAACCCAAAAGACTCGATAATCACTATATATTACTGAAGAAATAATAATATCACACAGTCAAAAATTTTTGCCCAGTTATAAGGCACAAATACCTTTTAAGACAAAAAAACCAAAAGACTCGATAATCACAATATATTACGGAAGAAATAATAATATCACTCAGTCAAAACTTTTTGCCCAGTTATAAGGCACAAATACCTTTTAATTTAAGACAAAAAAAACCAAAAGACTCGCTAATCACTATATATTACTGAAGAAATAATAATATCACACAGTCAAAAATTTTTGCCCAGTTATAAGTCACAAATACCTTTTAAGACAAAAAAAACAAAAGACTCGATAATCACTATATATTACTGAAGAAATTATAATATCACACAGTCAAAAATTTTTGCCCAGTTATAAGGCACAAATACGTTTAAGACAAAAAAACCAAAAGACTCGATAATCGCTATATATTACTGAAGAAATAATAATATCACACAGGCAAAAATTTTTGCCCAGTTATAAGGCACAAATACCTTTTAAGACAAAAAAACCAAAAGACTCGATAATCACTATATATTACTGAAGAAATAATAATATCACACATTCAAAAATTTTTGCCCAGTTATAAGGCACAAATACATTTAAAGGGACAATTCACTCAGACTAATTCTTTTACATAACCAAGAAGCAAAATATGGCATAAATGTATTGTTCTACATTTCTTATGAAACATATAACGTAAAACATTGACAAATTCCACGTCATTGTTTAGTATTTTAATCTATACCGTTGTAATTATAAATCGTTGATCAATACGATTCAGCAGGTAAAATATGTTCGCTGTATCTATACCCGAGCCAACGTCACGCATGTTTAACAAATGAACTACATAACCACTGAGGAGGTGATAAAATGATTTTTTAGACGAGCCAATTCACCTAATAAGGTAAACACACTATTGTCAGAGCGATTTGAGCAGTTCTAGACAAAAGTAGCATTACTCTACGAGCAAGGGACAGGGTTCGGCATACAAGAAGTTCGACCACAATGTGTAATGGCGGACAGCGAGCGAGTTTGAACACTCCACACGCATTTCACCACCATGGGCTTTTCTGGCATATCACAGCAAAACCAACTGATCTAATTTCCATTAGAACTTGTTTTTGCCGATATGTATACAAATTTTCATGTTCTCTTAGACTGAATTGTCCCTTTTAAGACATAAAAAAGGCTTGACTAGCTGGATTATCACAATATATTACTGAATAAATAGTAATATCATGCAATCAAAATTTTCGCTCAGTTTTACAGTAAATATAACTTTAAGATCTAAAGAGAAACAGTTCTTAATAGGATTATCATAAGTGTAATTAATGAAATCTCTTATAAAGACTAACCATATTTGATCTAATAACCTTGTCTTTCCGCCCTGTACTTGTAGGTGCCCCCCACCCCCTGGACCCTTCTCCCCTCCCCACCCCCCCCCTTCTCCCTCCCACCTCCCTTCTCCCCTCCCCAGCCCCAGCCCCTCCCTTCTCCCCTCCCCAGCCCCTCCCTTCTCCCCTCCCCAGCCCCAGCCCCTCCCTTCTCCCCTCCCCAGCCCCAGCCCCTCCCTTCCTCCCCCCCCAGCCCCAGCCCCTCCCTTCTCCCCTCCCCAGCCAATCCTATAAGCGCCCCACACCATCATTGACGCCTCAATTTTAATTTAAAATTAATTGTGGTGCGAAAATATGGAAATTGTTATTGTCTTTATTTGATTTTTTTTTTCAAATTAATTTTGGGCTCACTTTGTTCAATAAAAATATATTAAAGGCTAGTTCAGATTCAGTTCTATCAAAAGCAAACACCCCCCCCCCTCCCCCCACCCCACCACCCTTATTTTATGATTTTTTTTTAAGTGTCTTGGGCGATGAACAGAGAACATTTAATATAAGATTTGTGATGTTACATTATGGTAAAATATATTGATGACATTGTCATCCTTGCTTTTGTTAAGCTTAACTTTCACTGCTGATCGAGACACATTTAGACTCTTCTAAATCAAAGACTAGACCAGTCCATTATGGAATTTCAGGGGTGAATGAAAAAAAGGCCTCATTTGTATAAATGCAGCGTAAACTCGCATCAATGTTTCTTTGAAGCAAATTTTGTTTGAGGAACTTAAGATCTGGAAATTTTGTTTGAGGAACTTAAGATCTGTGAAAATTTTGTTTGAGGAACTTGAGATTTGAAAATTTTGTTTGAGGAACTTGAGATTTGAAAATTTTGTTTGAGGAACTTGAGATCTGAAAATTTTGTTTGAGGAACTTGAGATTTGAAAATTTTGTTTGAGAAACTTGAGATCTGAAAATTTTGTTTGAGGAACTTGAGATTTGAAAATTTTGTTTGAGGAACTTGAGATTTGAAAATTTTGTTTGAGGAACTTGAGATTTGAAAATTTTGTTTGAGAAACTTGAGATCTGAAAATTTTGTTTGAGGAAATTGAGATTTGAAAATTTTGTTTGAGGAACTTGAGATCTGAAAATTTTGTTTGAGGAACTTGAGATTTGAAAATTTTGTTTGAGGAACTTGAGATCTGAAAATTTTGTTTTAGGAACTTGAGGTCTGAAAATTTACCTTAAAAGGCCCATGCACCTTTCAGAAACAAAAAATAAAAGATTCATAAAAACAATTATAAAATGAAAAATATTATACCTTTGGTGTATGATGAGGGTTCAACGCCAAACAAATGCAAAATTCCCCGCATAATTTATGTTAACAGTGAAGATTAATTTTTTGCTGTATGCCATCTGGTGCAGTAATAATCAATTAACGTGCGGTAATTAGGACGACGGTGGGAAACATAAGACATCCCGAGTTATGAAAATTAACATTTAATTAATTTGGATTAAATTGTTGAGAATGTGATGATAAGTGTAGTATTAACGGTAAAGCTAATAACTTTTGAGACTCTACAAAATTATCAATGGAGTTTGACATTCCCATTTTAAACATTAAAAGCTGTTTCGGTAAGGTAGTGGGCCTTTATCATAGGCTTACAATTTACCTTTCATACATTTGTATACGAGTTAGAGGGCTGATCACACAGGAGACCTTTGTGCTGATCCCTGAATTAGCTACACAATTACTACAAGTTGTTTCTTTTTCTTTATACCTATGTGAAAAAATGTTAAAAAGTTTACTGAAAGATAATTAAAATCTCATTAGTCATTGCTCAATAACTTAAAATAACTGATATATAAGTCCAAAAAGTAAAAAGGTGGGGGGTATGATTGATGTTAGAAGTAACTATTGTGACATGTAAGAATTCCTGTATAGGTACCGATACGTTTGTATGTGCTATGTTTTAAAACAGTTTTTGGTTGTTTGCGTTTGATCAAAACTCCCTTAAATACCTGGAGTCATTTAGAGACCTGCCTTAGGCTTTTGGGATAAATTAAAATTATTTAGTGTTCAAAAAAAAAAAACCCTCAACAAATGTCCCTTAAACTAACATATGATAATTTATTTTGATTGTTTGTCTTTCAAGCTCCCTAAAATAGCTTGGATAGTCATTTTAAGCTGGAGTTCCAGAGAAAAAAACCTAAACCAATGTCCCATAAACTAACATATGATAATTGTAAACATTTTGTTTGATGGTATTTCAAGCTCCCTAAAATAGCTATTGTTACTTTGAGACTTACCAGGCCTCCTGGGAGCTGAATCAAGCCAAACTTCCAGAGAAAAAAAATCAACCATAATGACCCTTTAACAAACCTCCAATGATTGTAAGGAATAAGACCTATCCATAGGATAATTAGAGACCAGCTACGTACATCTAAAATCTCCACCCTGCCACCTTCGCGGGTCTATCACAGCGAACACTGGGCTTCAGTAAATAAAGTATTTGTTCTGGAGTCCATATAGACTATAACCTTAAGGATATAATGATTGATTTCTCAGAGATAAGATAAAAGAAACATGCTGTTTAACTGCTGGTTTTTTCTTCTTTTCTTTCATGGGTTAGTTATCTCTCATCATACTACACTTGTATGGAGGGGTTTCGATCTAAAGGCAAACTGTTACTGTAGTTTACGTTCCTATGAATGCCGTGGCGCTGGACTTTACAGAGGTATGAAAGCCGTCAATTTCTCCGATACAATACCCTATCACTACTTAACATCTGACGGCTGGTAGGGATATAGCGATAAATGAAAAGCTACGATCTCTGAAATCGTAAAAAGTCGATAGCCGGTCAACCGTAGATATGTGACCTCTGATACTTGTTATGGGGTCACTCAGTACATTGGGCGGTTTTACACATTCTTCGAAACCCAATTACTGGCAATATTAATACACTTTACTGCAAAGATCGCGTAGCAGGCCCAGAATTATTAAACAACTCGGAACATAAAAAAAATGTGTTTAACAACTCTCACGCAAAATCTTCTAAAGGTAGGTATTCTTTTTTATTCTTCAAGCTTGTAAAAACATTGTGAGTGTGTGGAAAAGTTTCTTTATTAAATTGACTTGGCCAGTGTTCGCGTCCTTTCACTGTGAAGAAATTATAACAATTCGTTGAACTTTACTACCGATAATGTATCTGGATTTCAATAGAAAACAAGAGTGAATTCTGGGGCTGGATTTAAATTGATTTGATAGCCACCCCATGGCACGTGTATCGTTTTGGATTTATTTAACAAACAATTCACTAAACAGTAAGTAAAATCTTAATTTATCTTTTATAATTAACAATCTTTGTAATTTTTAGGAATTTTTTCTTTAATTGATTATTTACCTATATGCATGTGAATTATAACGCATTAAATGTTGATTTCTTTCATTAGAAATATCCCTTTTGGTAGGAATCCAAATGTTTTCGCTCTTTCATTACTCTTAGTTGCTTCATATGAAGGTTTTTCATCTTTTTCAAACTTAAAATTGGTTATGTTTGTGGATCACTATTTTGTTACATACAAGTTGCTGTAGCATGTTAAAGTAACTTTTGCCATATAACTAAGCAAAGATTTTGACATGTTATTTTTTCTTCATTAATCTATTGAAAACCATAAGGTTTAATGATTAAGCAGTGAAAATCATTCAAATGGCTTTAGAAGACTTATAAACATTATTTACAAGACAGAAAGTATGTACTGCAAATTTTTTTTTTATGCTTTATGTATGTTTAGATGGAAACATACCTGCATAAATCACTCTACATTTACTGTATGGCATTGTGAAAATGTACAATGAAATTGTAGACTATAACTTGGCTTCATGGTCTAATGGGATGTAATCTTCAGTATAGATGTATAAATAAAATGATTTTTGGCAGTCTAAACTGCCAAAAATCATTTTCAGCTCTTGAATGGTGATGAATAGCATATTAGAAGCTTATCATGATTTGTGAGTATGAAAAGTATGGCACATATATAACTGTAAACAATTTTAACCAAGATGTTTTTGTTAAATCTGTGGTACCTTATAAACCTTCAGAGATCAAAGGTTTGACACTTATCTTTCTCTATCAACTCTGAAATTATCATAAAAATCATTATATTAGGTCAATCCACCTTTTTGTATTGTAATCATGATATTATTGTAGTACTATACCATAGCTTTTTTAGCTCGCCTATTGTCAATTGTTTAAGCTTAAGTCATCATAAATGTTTATGATTTTATTTTCCTAATGTGTATGGATACTGAACGTGATAATACAACCAATTTGGGGCCATTTAGGTTTTTTTTGAGTCTGTTAATTTGTCATATTTCCATGTTAAAGTTTTTGAGCAAGTTTCTATTTTGTCAATTGTTTAAGCATACCCAATCATAAATGTTAATGATTTTATTTTCCTAATGTGTATGGATGCTGAACGTGATAATACAACCAATTTGGGGCCCTTTAGGGGTTTTTTGAGTCTGTTAATTTGTCATATTTCCATGTTTAAATAGTAAATACTTGAACATCAACTTCTTCTGAATAGGCGAGCTTTGCTGTTTTCCAACAGCTCTTGTTTCAACATGATTTGGGGCTGAAAATTGGCCCCATTGCCCATGGCAAAACCTATAATTTTTTCCCAATTCAAGCCTTAAATTTCCCAGAATCAAAATTTCTTGGAAACTATCCAAAAATATTGCATGAACTTAGTTGGTTAAGACTTTAAATATTTGTGAATTGACTTCAGAAACGTACATAAACTACACTGGAAATAAAATTTTGTATTTGTTATGCTTTATTTCATATTTCATAATTTTTCCCAAATCCTGGTTTTGTAGCACATTTTCCCAAATTCAAAGCCACAGGCCCCATTCCCAAAGCAGTGAGAAAAAGCCCTGTATACTTTATTTTGATTTAAAGAAACTGTCTACATAGCCGAACAGGTATCGTTATGGTTTTGTCTTGGCTAATTCGAAAAATCCAAATATTAGGCATTTAAAGATTTACCTGTAAATATCAAAGCATGAAAAATGATAGACAAATGCATTAGGCCTTAAATATCAAAATATTTAAATAACACATGGATTAGATCAATATATATCAGAGTAAATCACTTTGCAATTTTTGTGAATTTTTCTGCAATTTTTGTGAATTTTACTGCAATTTTTGTGAATTTTATTGTACTTTTAAATAAATTACTGAAGTGGCTTTATCAAAATTGATTTGCTTTAAGATCCACTTCTTATATCATTTAAAAATGTTTCTTGTTTGAGCATTTTACAACTTTGCATAAACTTTTCTTTTAGTTGTAATAACATAATAAAGTACATACCTGTTAACAAATGTGCTGGAGACTTTTAGGTTTTCTTGATTAGGATATACAGAAAACGAAAAGGTTTCAGAGTTTTAAAAATCTTGATAAAGTTGAAGTCTACATGATGTATTTGGCTGCAAATCTGAAAAATCTCATTACTTTACGGTCTTATTGTCATTATGACATTTTAAGGTTGTTATTCATTTTGAGAATTTATAAACCATTTCCAGGGTTAAACACTTTTGTCATGCAGTATGTGAACAATGAATCTCCTGTGTTTGTATCTAAGTACTGTGGGTAAGAAATTCGTGCCAGGTCCCTGTGACCGCACCCTCAGATCAGGAGATTGTCGTGTTTTTTTATGTATGTGGCACCAGTAAACAGTATTATTGCTCCATTGTTTATTAACAACTCATTCACCCCTGAATTTTATAATGAACTAGTCCAACTTTGGTTTTAGAAGAGTTCAAATGTGTCTGCAGGGATGAATGTGATAAGTATTTCTCAGCTGAATTCTAACACCAGATTATCTCCCCCTGGTTTAAAATTCGTTTAATTTGACATGCAGTAAAATAAAAAATTATGACGGTGGTCAAATATTAACTATAATTGAAAATTTTGATATTCTGTAGAATGATGTGATCAGTTTTCTATTGAATGTAAAATTCAAAATCTTAATTTAAGAAAAAATTCATTAATAGTCAAAACTGAATTGAATCTTTTTTTTATGTTATTATATCCGAATTAAAATCAAAAAAAAAAATGTTGTTTGGATACCTCAATCTTTTAACCATTGAAGTATATTATTTAACTCTGGGAAATTATTGAAAACTAAGGGGAGATAAGTTGAAATATTAATGCAAAAAGCATTTACTTCCCAAACCATGCATGCCTCCTTAATAGAAAGTGTAACTTTAAAAATGTTTTATTTGTCACATTAAACTTTGACATTTGAAAAAGGAAGGATGAAATTAAAGTCTGATATACAAAAATGCCGACAAATTTTTATAAAATAATTCTGTCATTTGTCATTTTAAAAAGAAAACTGAGAATTTTATCAAAAATTTCCAAATGAATCTATCTTTGAATATGATAAATATACTTGATGAAATTTTCCTGCTATTCAACGTCCTGTGGATTCAAACTCTAAAATGAGTAGATTTATACCTTCTCGCCCCTGAAATTTCCTAATGAACTGCTCTAGCTTTTGATTAGAAGAGTCTAAATGTGTTTTTAGGGGTGAATGGATTAATACTCAACTATTTAACAGCTTCTCATTTTCAGGTTGCAGGTCAAAATTATTAACATTCTGTGGTCTATTTTAGGATTCCTTATCTGGTTTCTTGGGGTCAAATTAGCAGTCTTATACCAATAACACAGTAGGGCTGGAGTCTGGCTAGAAAAAACCCTGATCTGTAAATTTAACATTAAGTTGAAATATTAGATTTATGGGCTCAAGACTGATTTTTTTTATTCTTTACTTCAATTTCCATGAGAATACCCATTGACATATTTATTTACATTAACATAGCTATCAGTTTATGATATTGTTTGGTGTACAATTACTTTCAAACGGATGGCAGATTAACTCACATATATAGTCCAATATCTCGGGTATATTTTCATTGTAAGAGATAAAAAAAATGATGATCTGTGTAAAAAAAATAATAATGATGACTATAATATTATGCTAATAGCACTAATTATATCTATTTATTAGAATTTAATGAAATATGGTAATTATGCTCGTACAAATTTTGCGCCTCAATTAATTTCCACAATATAGATATCCTTAGCTTAATTACCCTTGAAGACACATTTTGAGTCTTCTAAATAATAGACTAGACTAGTCCATTATCAAATTTTAGGGTTAAAGTTAAAATAAACTTTATCTCTCAAATGACATTAAATTTAGGTTAAAGTTAAAATAATCTTTGTTTTTCAAATGACATTCTTCTTTTTTACACAAACAAAAAAACCAATTAAATCAACTCATCATCGTCTTAACTTAACTTGACTTAATTTTCAAATTTCATTAAGAAAGTAGCTCAGTAATTATTGGTTTATTGTCTATATGTGTCATTGTTCCGTTAACATCTGTTGAAAAACACAATTTGGTGAAGGTCTTGTAAGTGGTAGAATGTCAGACACCTTAACCACTCAGCCACTGTGACCCAGAGGTGGAGAGCTGTGATAGAATGTCAGACACCTTAACCACTCAGCCACTGTGACCCAGAGGTGGAGAGCTAGTGATAGAATGTCAGACACCTTAACCACTCAGCCACTGTGACCCAGAGGTGGAGGGCTAGTGATAGAATGTCAGACACCTTAACCACTCAGCCACTGTGACCCAGAGGTGGAGGGCTAGTGGTAGAATGTCAGACACCTTAACCACTCAGCCACTGTGACCCAGAGGTGGAGGGCTAGTGGTAGAATGTCAGACACCTTAACCACTCAGCCACTGTGACCCAGAGGTGAAGGGCTAGTGGTAGAATGTCAGACACCTTAACCACTCAGCCACTGTGACCCAGAGGTGGAGGGCTAGTGGTAGAATGTCAGACACCTTAACCACTCAGCCACTGTGACTAAGAGGTGGAGGGCTAGTGGTAGAATGTCAGACACCTTAATCACTCAGGCACTGTGACCCAGAGGTGGAGGGCTAGTGGTGGAATGTCAGACACCTTAACCACTCAGCCACTGTGACTAAGAGGTGGAGGGCTAGTGGTAGTATGTCTGACACCTTAACCACACAGCCACTGTGACCCAGAGGTGGAGGGCTAGTGGTAGAATGTCAGACACCTTAACCACTCAGCCACTGTGACCCAGAGGTGGAGGGCTAGTGGTAGAATGTCAGACACCTTAACCACTCAGCCACTGTGACCCAGAGGTGGAGGGCTAGTGGTAGAATGTCAGACACCTTAACCACTCAGCCACTGTGACCCAGAGGTGGAGGGCTAGTGGTAGAATACCAGACACCTTAACCACTCAGCCACTGTGACCCAGAGGTTGAGGGCTAGTGATAGAATGTCAGACACCTTAACCACTCAGCCACTGTGACTAAGAGGTGGAGGGCTAGTGGTAGAATACCAGACACCTTAACCACTCAGCCACTGTGACCCAGGGGTTGATGGCAAGTGATAGAATGTCAGACACCTTAACCACTCAGCCACTATGACATGTATAGCTTTAAAGAAGGGCATGTTAACTATATATACACTGTAGCCTGTAAAGTATTGGGTATTCTACAGAGAGTTGGTTTGACACTTGTAAGCTGTCAGTGCCCGGGTACTTTACGACTTTTTGTCATGTTATATTATACCTACAGTGGCACGATAACAACTGGTCTAATTCCGGTAATTACAGCTAAACCACAGACTTTAGAAGGACATGGCGTTTGTCTGATTTGGCAAGTTTGTGTTGTCAGTCGTGGTACATATCTAGAGGCTTTGTTGGGTTATAATCAGACAAGGTGACGTAGGAAATGTCACTTTAACCGAATTCCAAGACTTATCTGTCACAGATACTGGAATCTCAGCAAAACTTCTGTGTGGTTCTTCCATACCCCAGGTATTGACCAGATTTGTCATAATTATAGCACCCGTTTTATAAAAATCTCCTATCAGCATCTGTGCCTGAGAGAGAATTATAATCTGAAAGAGAGGGAATTTATCATAATAAGCACCCCTTTTCCAAAAACTTTCTATAGCTTATGGCGGGGAGGAAGATGAATGGAAAAAAACAGAACAAAGAAATAAGAGAGAGATATATGTAGGAAAGAAAGAGAAAAAAGATGAGATAAAGAAGAAGAAAAGAGAAAACAGATGGTGGAGTGAAGCAATATACAAGTCGGAGAGAGAAAGTGTCGGATTACAGCCAGGCTTCCGTGATATACAGGTTTTAATTACCGTATTCGACCCAATAAGCGCCCAGGGCATTTCAAAAATTGAAAAAAATGAAAAGACGCTAATAAAACAAAGTTATTGCTAATCTATACAGTTTTGTGTAATTTTTATCTTTTTTTAGGTATGTGGAATTGAAATTGAGGCTTCAAAAAGGGGGAGGGGCGCTTATAGAGTCGAAAACAGTACTAAACCTAAGGAAAGAAAATGCCATAAAATTATGCCAGAAAAGGCAGAGATCCGAAATAGACAAGGGCCAGTTTATGCAGTTATTACATAGGTGTCTTTGAAACTTTGTGGATATATATATATTCTGGTGAGAACTTTAACACTTCGTTGTCGGCCAAAGTATTTTTCACTGAAATTATGTTTCAATGATAGATAAAATAAAAAAAATAAACCCAAACCCCCTTTTCTGTCAAATAGAACAGTCTGCTTCTATAGAACAGGTGATTCCATATTTAATCCATGGGTGTAAATTACTTTTTTTTATCATTTTGAAACATTATAAAAGGGAGGTCATACAAGTAATTGGATTCAAATTGACAGATATCTGGCTACGGTAAAGTTTCTGAGAGACGACCTCCCATTGTATACAAGTTGTTTGTATCTATATACATTAAAGATACAATTTATGGTAAACCACCAGATATCTAAGAGTCTGTTATCGTCACATAATGTGAATTTGGCTTAGGACCTTGAAAAGGAAAGATTTGTTGATGTTTTAAAGAGAGGTAATTAGGTGTATAATTAGTTTTCTTTCTCACTCACAGTACATAAAACTAAAATAAACATTGCCAAACAGATCTTATTTCAGTTTGAAGTCAACATGTTTAAGCAAAGCTACAAAGTCACATTTAAAAGTTGATCTGAAGATGTATAGATTTATTCATAGCTACAGGTATGACTGTTATTTTTTTTTATTTGATCATGACTTTAAATAAGTCAAATTTATCAATTTTAATTGATTTATAGGTAATTCAGGATAAGGGGCCAAGTGAGCAATTAGAGGCTTTTAATCATTCTCTAACCATTTACCAATGATTGCATGTTTTCAACCCACTGCATGTTTACATATATAGGTCTGTGTTTTTTCTGCAGGTACTCAGACTTTCCTTAAATACCTGGCACTGTACTTTTATCAATTTAACCCTGTCTCCCATTCTACCTAAAAGTCTCGTGTACAATATTCCATACTGTGATATTCGCTGGTGTACAATCTCCCATACTGTGATATTTACTGGTGTACAATCTCCCATATTGTGATATTTACTGGTGTACAATCTCCCATACTGTGATATTCACTGGTGTACAATCTCCCATACTGTGATATTTACTGGTGTACAATCGCCCATACTGTGATATTTACTGGTGTACAATCTTTCATACAGTGATATTTACTGGTGTACAATCTCCCATACTGTAATATTTAATGGTGTACAATCTCCCATACTGTGATATTTACTGGGGTACAATCTCCCATATTGTGATATTTACTGGTGTACAATCTCCCATACTGTGATATTTACTGGTGTACAATCTCCAACACTGTGATATTTACTGGTGTACAATCTCCCATACTGTGATATTTACTGGTGTACGATCTTTCATACAGTGATATTTACTGGTGTACAATCTCCCATACTGTAATATTTAATGGTGTACAATCTCCCATACTGTGATATTTACTGGTATACAATCTCCCATAATGTGATATTTACTGGTGTACAATCTCCCATACTGTGATATTTACTGGTGTACAATCTTTCATACTGTGATATTTACTGGTGTACAATCTCCCATATTGTGATATTTACTGGTGTACAATCTCCCATGCTGTGATCAAACTTATTAATAATTGAAGAGAGAGGCTTTTATCTTATTGCGTTTTGAGTGGTTAAGACAAGACTGTAATGATGATTGACCAGGTACATAAAGACATAAGTCCACTTGACCACTTATCACTGAGCCCATTATCTCAGGAAATTCTCTCTAGGATTGGGGTCAATGCTTCACTGATCTATAAAAATAACAGTTATTATTTGTTTAAGTAGTAGAAATAATGAAATAAGTGGCAGAAAAAGAATAAATTGTCATGCTCCTTATAAGTTATTTAGCATGTCAGAAATGTGATGCAGTTTTTTTCTTCTTAAATTTTTGATCTGTACGGAAGTGTTAATACATATATATCCCAAACTGTGATAATTTCAGACGAGTGTCCTTTAAATTGACATTTGTGTGTTTGTTTGTTCCAATGAATAGTAAACATGTAAAAAAAAATTAATGTGATGCTGTTCCACGAATCATCATTTGCTTCATACAAATGAGTGATTAAGTTCATATCCCCTACAGTGATGCTACAATTGTTGCTCCTAATAAATGAATTAAACAAGTATAATCCCCAAGTGATGCTGCATAATTTTTGCTCCTTAAAAATGAGTTATTAAGTTCATATCCCCTTCAGTGGTGCTCAAACTTTGTGCTCCTTAAAAAGGAGTTAACAAGTTCATATCCCCGACAGTGATGCTGCAATCTTTGCGCTCCTTAAAAAGTAGTTAACAAGTTCATATCCCCGACAGTGATGCTGCAATCTTTATACTCCTTAAAAAGGAATTAACAAGTTCATATCCCCAACAGTGATGCTGCAAGTGTCTTCTGTAATACCAAAAGAACATATGTTAATATCGTATCCCCTAGAGTGATATTTCAGAACCTTGTATGTCCTCTGATAAAACTGGACAAACTCTCCCAGTCTCTTTTGCTGCATTGCCTTTGACTTGGAAGTATTAGCTGGAACCAGAGAATCCCTAATAGTAGGTACCACCTTATATACATATATATATATATATAGTTATAGTAATAATAGAAAATGTGTGATTAATTAAAAAATTATTTTTTTTAGTGTAATTAGCAACACAATATGAATGTGTGTGTAACTTTTTATGTTAATTTGTTTTTAAATATGGAAAAAATTTCAAATCCTTCAAATGAAAGTTTTTTAAGTGTTTCAAATCGTAAGTATTGGACTTGTACATGTAACTGTAAAATGCTTAATTGATTTATGGATTTAAATTGGAAATAAAATATTTCAAATTATTCAAAAATAAAATAAAAATGAATTTTTAGTATCTCACTTTATGTGAATCTAAAATTCTCTATTGATTAATTCATATAATTAAATTGGGAATAAATACTCAAATCCTTTAAAGTGAACAGTCGGGCAAGGATGGCTAAAGTCGGTAAAAATGGTGTGAATGTATCCAGTATAATTTCTTATGAAATGGAAAAATAAAATCTCTCGTCAAAATCTGTCTGCGTACGAAGAAATTAATTTAAAGTATGGAAATTCTAAAACGTCCTTCCGGCTCACTATGTCCGTGGTTACATTTCCACGCAGCCTTGCTTTCAATGCTTTCAACTTTTCTTTACTTTAATGGTCAGAACTGGGAAACTAAGCAGAACTTGACCGTCATATCAATATGTGAGAACTTTTCGAAGGCCAATGAACGCATTTAGACTGGTTTTCTTTGCCCGACTATTCACTTTAAAATGTGGAAAAACTAAATCTAAGAATAATTAGTACTAAATAAAAAAAAAATGAAAGTGTGACATTGTTATTTTGAAATGTTAT
The DNA here is from genome assembly GCF_041381155.1 of Argopecten irradians. Lineage (NCBI taxonomy): Eukaryota > Metazoa > Mollusca > Bivalvia > Pectinida > Pectinidae > Argopecten > Argopecten irradians. The sequence goes on along the minus strand of NC_091146.1, from coordinate 32,111,564 downwards.
TAATGATTATAATCAAGTTGATATTTGACTTTAAATTTTTACCTAAATTTCTCATCTGAACTAAGTAAAGTTTGTAAATTATATTGAATTAACTGAAAAAAAAAATCATATAAAGAAATTAAAATCTGAAGACAATATGAATTTTTATAATCAGACTTCATGCTTGATTGATTCTAAGCATGTCTATCTGTTTGTTCATCTGTCTAACTGTCCACCAAAAATATTTGTCCAGAGAAACATCCCTGATTTATTGGGTCAATTTGAGGACCATCATTAGTGTAAATGTGCATGCAGGGTTTCTTTTGCAAAAAGGTTGGTTGCTATGGTAACCAAGTCACTATACACAGGTTTTATAAAATAGACATTAACTCATTTGTGTTGGATCAATTTTGTTCAAACTTTGTGAATTGTTGTAATATATGAATTTCAATAAATAATGGTTATCACGGAAAGAAAATGGAGAAACATTTGGTTGCCATGTTGCCATATAAAGGGTAGCATTGGCTTGCAGTTGTATTTGAATCTTAATCATTAATTGCTATCAATCTTACTCATTCCCCCTGAAATTTCATTATGGACTTGTCTAGTCTTTGATTTAGAAGAGTCTAAATGTGTCTTCAGGGATGAAGGATAGCATGAGTGCTGGACCTTCGAGTTTGTAACCCAAAGGTTGAAGCTAACACTTCAGAACATTTTAATCATTGCCACAGTCACCTAAGTGCTCATGAGGTTCATTATCGAAATTAATTCAAATAAACATTTTTTAAGATGCTCTATCGCTGACAGAGCATAAACGATACTCATCATTTTAACAGTAATTGCTGTTTAATCGTGTATATGTATTTCTAATGAACACAAAAATGATAAATTATTTATTTTGCTTTTGGTGCATGCGCAATCAGTAATTCTTTACATATAGGACTTAATGCCATGGAAATTTTTCGTGATGCAATTAATTATTTTTAATATTTTCATCTTTAAGTAAAATTAGAAACTCAACCTTTTCAATGGTGGTAATGGTGTAAAGTAAGTCACCTTTGTACGGTAACTGAAAAAAAATGCTAAACTGTCTTCACCCGTTTTTGATAGAGAAAAATATTGTTTGTCAGCAGTGGAGCATCTTTAACGTGAAGAGAGAATACTTTCAAAAATTAAAGCAATGCTTGTTAAAGAGACGCATGGGGTCTTTTTTTTTTTTGAAAATTAAAATTTGCGTTCTGTCACTAATGGAATGTCCTAACAAATTTGCCATATGCCCAAATTTAACAGCCCTACAAGTCAATGAGAAAATTAGCAACGGCTGCCAGGTTTTTCCACATAACGTAGAAACCCAATTTAAGATGTAATTATTTAGGGAGTAATTAGCAAAAAAATCCCCACATCCTCAAATTATCTGGATTGAAATCGCTGCGAGCTACGAAAACATCTGTGAAGGCGAAGTACAGCAAACTTCAGCTTAATTGTCCTACTATATCAGATCCTAAATCGACAACATTTTCATTTAATTTAATTCAGAATTTCACATCCTGTTTCTTGATGAATTGATATTTTTTCAAAATTGCTTGAATATTGCTCAGCAATTTATAGAAATTCAATTTTAAAATTGGAATATTTAATACTGTTAAGCAATTGCAGCAAGGGGTTACACTATAAACGATACTGGGCTGAAATTCCTATTTCTGGTTTCAGCTTTCTGATAAACTGGGAAAGGAAGAAGGCGTGCTGGCTTATTTTCCCTAATTGCAGAGCACTTTCCTCCTGATAGGGGGGAGTAATATCTCCCAAGTAATTTTCCCTAATCAGCCATATGATAACCATTCCATTGACAGCGACCCTAAGGCTTGTAGCTACAATGTTTGGGGTCTTAGAGTGCGTTGAGGAGCCCCAGTAACTCCCTATAAGGTCTGTAGCTACAAGGTCTGGGGTCTTAGAGTGCATTGAGGAGCCCCAGTAACTCCCTAAGGCCTGTAGCTACAAGGTCTGGGGTCTTAAAGTGCATTGAAGAGCCCCAGTAACTCCCTAAGGCCTGTAGCTATAAGGTTTGGGGTCTTAGAGTGCATTGAGAAGTCCCAGTAACTCCCTAAGGCCTGTAGCTACAAGGTCTGGGGTCTTAAATGCATTTTGGAGCCCCAGTAACTCCCTAAGGCCTGTAGCTATAAGGTTTGGGGTCTTAGAGTGCATTGAGAAGTCCCAGTAACTCCCTAAGGCCTGTAGCTACAAGGTCTGGGGTCTAAGAGTACATTGAGGAGCCAAAGTAATTCCCTAAGGCCTGTAGCTACAAGGTCTGGGGTCTTAAAATGCATTGAGGAGCCCCAGTAACTTCCTAAGGTCTGTAGCTACAAGGTCTGGGGTCTTAGAGTGCATTGAGGAGCCCCAGTAACTCCCTAAGGTCTGTAGCTACAAGGTCTGGGGTCTTAGAGTGCATTGAGGAGCCCCAGTAACTCCCTAAGGTCTGTAGCTACAAGGTCTGGGGTCTTAGAGTGCATTGAGGAGCCCCAGTAACTCCCTAAGGCCTGTAGCTACAAGGTCTGGGGTCTTAGAGTGCATTGAGGAGTCCCAGTAACTCCCTAAGGCCTGTAGCTACAGGGTCTGGGGTCTTAAGAGTACATTGAGGAGCCCCAGTAACTCCCTAAGGCCTGTAGCTACAAGGTTTGGGGTCTTAGAGTACATTGAGGAGCCCCAGTAACTCCCTATAAGGTCTGTAGTTACAAGGTCTGGGTCTTAGAGTGCATTGAGGAGCCCCAGTAACTCCCTATAAGGTCTGTAGTTACAAGGTCTGGGTCTTAGAGTGCATTTAGGAGCCCCAGTAACTCCCTAAGGACTTTAGCTACAAAGTCTGGGGTCTTAAAGTGCATTGAAGAGCCCCAGTAACTCCCTAAGGCCTGTAGCTACAAGGTCTGGGGTCTTAGAGTGCATTGAGGAGCCCCAGTAACTCCCTAAGGCCTGTAGCTACAAGGTCTGGGGTCTTAAAGTGCATTGAGGAGCCCCAGTAACTCCCTAAGGACTGTAGCTACAAGGTCTGGGGTCTTGGAGTGCATTGAGGAGCCCCAGTAACTCCCTAAGGCCTGTAGCTACAAGGTCTGGGGTCTTAGAGTGCATTGAGGAGCCCCAATAACTCCCTAAGGACTGTAGCTACAAGGTCTGGGGTCTTAGAGTACATTGAGGAGCCAAAGTAATTCCCTAAGGCCTGTAGCTACAAGGTCTGGGGTCTTAAAGTGCATTGAGGAGCCCCAGTAACTCCCTAAGGCCTGTAGCTACAAGGTCTGGGGTCTTAGAGTGCATTGAGGAGCCCCAGTAACTCCCTAAGGTCTGTAGCTACAAGGTCTGGGGTCTTAGAGTGCATTGAGGAGCCCCAGTAACTCCCTAAGGTCTGTAGCTACAAGGTCTGGGGTCTTAGAGTGCATTGAGGAGCCCCAGTAACTCCCTAAGGCCTGTAGCTACAAGGTCTGGGGTCTTAGAGTGCATTGAGGAGCCCCAGTAACTCCCTAAGGCCTGTAGCTACAAGGTCTGGGGTCTTAGAGTGCATTGAGGAGCCCCAGTAACTCCCTATAAGGTCTGTAGTTACAAGGTCTGGGTCTTAGAGTGCATTTAGGAGCCCCAGTAACTCCCTAAGGACTTTAGCTACAAAGTCTGGGGTCTTAAAGTGCATTGAAGAGCCCCAGTAACTCCCTAAGGCCTGTAGCTACAAGGTCTGGGGTCTTGGAGTGCATTGAGGAGCACCAGTAACTCCCTAAGGACTGTAGCTACAAGGTCTGGGGTCTAAGAGTGCATTTAGGAGCCCCAGTAACTCCCTAAGGACTGTAGCTACAAGGTCTGGGGTCTTGGAGTGCAGTTGAGGAGCCATACCAGGAAAAAAGGTCCTGTAGTAACAAGTCCCAAGGTAATGGGTCTTGAGTGCATTAGGAGCCATAACTCCTAGGCTGTAGCTAAAAGGTGTGGGGTCTTAGAGTGCATTGAGGAGCCCCAATAACTCCCTAAGGACTGTAGCTACAAGGTCTGGGGTCTTAGAGTACATTGAGGAGCACCAGTAACTCCATCGCTAATCAAGGCGTCAATCTAGAGTTAGGGTCCTTTAGAACCCATATTGACAAACATTGGACTATGGAGTTATACATTTGCCATATCCAGAAATTTCCCCCAAAACATTTCAAAATTCTGTCCCAAAGGGACAGTGGTTGTTGAGGGGTTTCATGGTTGAGTGGTTAAGGTGTCTGATATTCACCACTAGCCCTCCACCTCGGAGTCACAGTGGCTGAGTGGTTAAGGTGTCTGATATTCACCACTAGCCCTCCACCTCGGAGTCACAGTGGCTGAGTGGTTAAGGTGTCTGACATTCTACCACTAGCCCTCCACCTCGGAATCACAGTGGCTGAGTGGTTAAGGTGTCTGACATTCTACCACTAGCTCTTCACCTCTGGGTCACAGTGGCTGAGTGGTTAAGGTGTCTTACATACTACAACTAGCCCTCCACCTCTGGGTTAAAGTGCTGCTCATCACACATTACAAACTGACAGTTACGTAGGTGATCCTCCAACAACCCTGTTAGTAAAATGTCATGTCCTCCTAACGCCCCCCTAAAAACCAAGGAAAAAACAAACCTAAATGTAATTATAATCCAATTAGCTGGATGCTATGGATGACCGAGTTTCCAGCATGTGGCCTGTTCCTGTGAACACTGACTGTATATTTTTGTACCAAACATGTGGAAGCAATTTTCTGTGTTTAGTCTTGTGTTTCTTTTCTCACATTATTAGACATATCAGATAACTGTAGCACTTCCTTATAATCTCAGGGGTCATCTCCAAGGTCAATTCCTCTCATCAGGGACCATTTCCAAGGTGAAAGCCATTCATCAGGGGTCATCTCCAAAGTTAATTCCTCTATTCAGGGGGCCATCTCCATAATCAGAGGTCATTTCCAAGATTGATTGCTTTCATTTAGGGCCATCTCCAAGGTCAGTATCTCTCATAAGGGGTCATCTCCAAGATTAATTCCTATCATTAGGTGTCATTTTCAAGGTCAATTCCTCTCATTAGGTTCATTTTCAAGGTTAATTCTTCTCATTAGGGGTCATCTTCAAGGTCAATTTCTCTGATCAGGGGGTCATCCCGATGGTCATTTCTTCTCATCATCATCTCCAAGGTCATTTCTCATCAGGATCATCTCAAGCAATCAAGGTGTCATTAACTTCCTCATCAGGATCATCTCCAAAGGTCAATTCCTCTCATAGATCATCTCCAAAGACAAATCCTTTCATTAGGGGTCATTTCCAGGTTCAATTCTTCTAAGTAAGAATCATCTCCAAGGTTAAGGGGTCATCTCAGGACTCAATTTCAATCCTGACAGATACTCCCAAATGTTGATTCTTCTGTCGAAGTGGTCATCTTTTAGGGCAGGTTCCAACCCCATAGGGGTTATTATGTTAAGGGACAATAGTATTTTTTTAGGCAATATCTGATGGTCAGATATTCATAAGAGGTCATCTTTAAATCCTGACACAATTTGGCTCTCAGGATTTTCACAATTTCTCGCGAAAACGTGACGTCGTTAAAATAAGTATGGAAACAGTACACAGACCAGTTGAGATGAGCAAGCACAAATATTCTCATCAATACGTTTCTTTTAATACGATTTAATTAGTTTTGAAAGATTTTACACGATAAATGATAAACGTAGGTTACAACTAAGCCTCTATGCCTATATCATATAAAAATTCGGGTTCAACTATCCATTTCAGTTGGTGTAGTTATATCAATGTTTATATTCAAATTGTTATTAATGAATATCTATCCAGTAGTATTTCAAATTCTTTCACATATTTCGTATCAACAACATATTGTGGTAGACTGTTCCATTTGTCAATTACCGTATTTTCCGGAGTATAAGCCGTTCATCCAACCAACATCGTTTCTTATATATCTTCTTCATATAGCCTCTAGTTCTACTGATGACATCTATTTGGGATAAAGTTTGTGTTTCATGACAGGGCTCTCGCTGGGCTGTTTCTGGGGCCGATTTTCGACCCCATTCCCAATCTAAATTACCCATGTTTTTCACAATTCCTCAAGGTAATTTTCACAGTGCCGTTTAGTCCAAAAGCATCAAAAGGAAAGGCCAAAAGAAAAGGAAACTAAAATATTTTACGAGATTGTTAAACTACTAAAATCCTAGTCCAAGAGTAAAACTGAAATCAATTGCTTGAAATAAATCAAGTTTTCAGTTGGATATGTTTTATTTGAAAAATTCTAATTTTCACAATTTTGGTCAGTACCACGATTATTTTCACAGTTCTGAAGGCCACGGCCCCATTCACACAAAAGTGAGAGAGAGCCCTGCACGATTGTTCAAATAATTATGACGTATTGATCAAATCTTCTCCGATTCATGGATGTTGAAGTGTGTTTTGTGGATTTCAAATAAAGACCTATATTAAGCTACCGACTTAGTAATCCAGTTCCACTACACATACAATATTTATACATTTAAATTTGACCTCATATCAATACCTTATCAAAATACCTTTCGTGTTTGTTAGCCATAATATGTTTGTTCTCGTAAATAAAGCGTGTTATTATGCTTAGGAATTCCTGTTTTCACACTCTGAATTCCGACCAGGTCGATATGGTGTACTTTGGATTTTGAGGTTAATACGACAATAGTAAGCAATGTGTGTTTATAATTAGGGTAAATGTTGATATCTTTCACCTGCTGCACTGAACTACCTCTAACTCAACATGCGGTGTTTGTATAAGATTTGAGGAGTCTCAGGGTAAATTAATACATACAACGTTCACGGAGATTAACGATAAACCAGCAAGCTTAAAATGCTACACAAAAGTTGAATTATTATTCTTTATTTAAGCATTGATGTCACTATTTTTTAATTTTTTCGAGGTATGAAAAAAAAAATTGTTTGCAAACTCTGTGAATCTGTGAAAGTTTGCGAACAATTTTTTTTCATAAAATGATAAAATTAAAAAATAGTGACATCAATACTTATAATTAATTTCATACTCAATTTGATAAAATGAAGTATGTTTAAATGTAACATTATAGTAGTTTTTCAAGGGATTCTTTTTTCCAAATCAATACGCAACGTCAATGTCTCTATTGTGACGTCACGATAACGTCGGGGTTTCGCACCATTCTCAGATTTTTTTATCACAGTGGTATGCAAAAAAAATATTGGCCAATCAGAAAGCCAGATTTGGTATGAAAACGAAGAAAAATTAATTATTTATCATTGAAATACACATTAATTAACATGGACTTTATACTGTATTTTATCCTTATTTTTTATTTCAAGATGCTCCACCGCCGACAGAGCATAATTTAACGATACTCATCATTTGAACAATAATTGGTGTTTGAAGTAAAATAAGTAACCTCACCTGTGTAATAGTTTTTTTTTGCATTACTATTGTATTGCAAAAAAAAAAAAATGTCTCTTCAGGGTTACATTGCCAAAAAACATACGGTCGGTAGGTCGTTTTTTTTTTTTTTTCTACAGTGTCTTTCACTCTAAAGTAATGGCCGGAACCGGAGTCTGAGATCAAAATTCAGACATTAATTTTTTTCGTAAAAAAATGTTGGAAAAAAAAAAGGTAAAAAATTAGGGTCGGCCGGATAACCCTAAACAGTCTTTATTTTTTTTTTTTTTTTTTGGCCTAATGTAATTTGAAGCGATTTTCGTTGGCTGGATATTTATGGTAAAGTAATGTCTAAGTATAGACCCAATAAACAAGGATACATGTGACCAAAGGATTTGAGGACATGGTAACGTGGAGAAGGCATTCAAAATAAGAACACTGAGACGATCCTATGAATCTTATTCCGTCTTTGCATTTTACAGAGTTAGCTCCCTTGCGGGTAGGTATCAATTGTAACGTCATTATTTTGTGAGCCCTATTCACATTGTTTTCTCCGAAACGTTTGACGTTGCGCTCCCAAACACATGACGTCACAATCAATACCTACCCGCAAGTGCAGATAACTCTATAATATGCAAATTGGAATAACTTGCTTTGGTTTTGTTTTATTAGTTTAGTTTAGCCTCCTATTAACAGCCAGGGTCATGTAAGGATGTGACAGGTTTGTTGGTCGAGAAGAGTCGGAATACCCGAGCCAAAACCACTGACCATCGGTCAGTACCTTGCAACTGCCTCACATGGGATTCGAACTCGCAGCCCAGAGGTGGCGGTAGGGCTTGTGGTAATATGTTGAGAGATCTTAACAAC